>NC_058339.1:49469151-49772181 GCF_905475395.1 Chrysoperla carnea
CTCCGAATTATTTAGGGCAATAAGGATTAACCAAGAAACATAAACATCCATCCATATTATTGGGAGATGACTCTGGGTTTTCATACAAGGTTATTGGTTAAAGTTTTTTCAGTTTTTTTAATTGATTAGGATGTTATAGACAAAATATTTTTCGTTTTTGGTTCATAAAATTCAAACACATTCCTGGAAACTTCTGAGGTATCTTAATCGCTATTCAGAATGTGGTACCAGTGGTATTTTGAAGACATCAGATTTTCATGGAACGATCTGATTTTAATTATATGAAAGATACAACTTTCAAAGCCACTATTTGGGGACATTCAATTAAGCGTAGACTAAGTGTATATTAACTATTCTATTCGTATGTACAGTAGACAGCGCTCTCTTTCAATCACAGCGTTCTGTTCCAATCACTAAAAAATCAAATGATATTGTTTGTTTGTACATACATCTAATATGATTGTTCTGTCTCTAAAAGCACAATAACGTTATAATAACACGTGATTAATGTTGTGTGTGCAGTTTCGCTTAAATATATTTTCCAATGCTGTTTTTGTAATGTTTTATTTTTTATTATAATAAATTTTCCATACAATCCTAGTAATCGGTACAAATCCAGTAATCGGAACATCCCCGATTTTATTGAGTCCCGATTATCGTGACTCTTCTGTATGTATGTTTTTATTAAAGAGAGCGTTTTCTAGATTCTGGAAGGGAGGTAAAGTCCTTAAAGAGGATAAACGAATACACCCCTTGTTTTTATTTCGTCTCGATTATGGAGATTTTACTGTACTAAAGTCAAACGTAGCTCTTAGTATAGAAAACATTTGGAAACTACCCAAACATTTGTCACAAGTTTAACAAAAACAAATAATGACGAATATTTTAAACAATTATTAATTTGTATTTGAAATAAAATCATATTATATTATTTATCTAAACTAAAAAAACACACAAAATTACATGTTAGATATAAATTTTATGTTGGTGACTGTACCTACTATTTTATAATCATACTGCGGTATATACAGCATTCAGTGTACACTGTACACTGGTGTACACTTACTATTGAGCTAGCAAGTTACTAAACACAAAAACACATTTACATAAAAAAGAAAAGAAAAAATATTGTAAAATATCAGGAGAGACCAACCAGTTAAGTTCAACTATAATATCTAGAATACAATGAATGTATGGGTCTGTTCATAATTATAGACTGTTTAGTTCTTTGAGGATATTGGAGAGATATAAATTATGTTAGATATATGACATTCATTTGTACAAAGTGGTCCAAGTTATAGCAGCAGGGCTTCATCTAATTATAGATATTAACGTTAAAATAAGAACAATCTTTGACTACACTTTGAATATTATTATATTTACAAAAAAGAAAGGTAGTGGGTACCTACTGGATAATTTTTATCTTAAAATGATGGTGTTGACACATCTACATCTTTACCACTGGTAAATTATCATAATCAGTCCTATCAGGAGTAATCCATAACACTGTATCTAAAAAAAGAACACTTTCCTGGAAATAGTTAGTCTATATAAAAGTATTTCGAAGTATTTTGGGTTTTTCCGCAATGAACCGAGGTGAAAATAACTTCATTATGTATACCCATCCACAAATATTCAGACTGAAACAGCATAAACGTGAAACATTACTTTATACTTAAGGCATACCGACTTATCGAAAATTGTGATCATTTCCAAAAAGTTTTTAGATCCCAGATTTGACTGTATGAGTAGAAAAAATGTTTAATTTTTTTTCTTTTTTTAATATTCTAAATTGGTCTAGAAGTTTATCTGAGAAAGTTTTTGGACTTCAATTGTATTGATTTACTAAACTTTTCTACTAAGTAAAGTTACAACAATATTTGGAAAATTTCTTATCATTTAAGTTTTTTATCAAAAAATTCCATTGAGAGTGGTAGTTTACTCATTTGAAATATTTGAGTAAAATTTTTTTTTAAACACATTTTAATTTTAACTGTAAAAAATATAAATAATTGACTAATCCATAAAAATTTAGATAATGGTTTTTATTTCTATTTGTAGTTTTCCGAGGAGTGTAGTAAAAAACATTGGTCTATTGTAACTTTCATAACAAGTTGAAAAATTTTTAAATCCAATGTGATATGTTAGCAATTATTCTCTTATACTTTAGTTTTTTAGATTTTCTCCGCTCTGAGTTTGAAACAATCTCCACTGGCACCGACACAATTCAAAAACTGACTTTAGATATTAAATTACTTATTCCATTCAGAATATATTTGAGCCTTTTGCATCTCTGCTTCTAAAAGAACAATTGAGCTAAATTTTATATGTAGTACCATTCTTACATTTTTACGGTCATAATGGTAGATAAAAAAACGACTTTGTTCTAGTGTTATGTCATAGATCAATCATTAAAAAGATTTATTTCTTTTTATTATTATTTAAAATTTAACAGTTGTGGTTTCAAATATACACTTCAACTAAATATAATTACATCAATATTTTACATTTACATCACGTTGATTTACTACAGATTGGTATTTAAAATAATTTAATCAAATTTTCAAGCAAAATGGAATAATATTTTAATAATACTCATACAAAAATCGCCTCTTAAATTTCCAGCAATTTTAAAATCAAATACGACTTTAGACGTACTTAAATGGTATTTTTACACTCCACAAAAATAAAAAACACTTTGTGTTTCGTAAAAAATATACAATATATGCAGGTATGTAACTTTATTATCGTTGGCTCTTTTGTGCTGTAACAAAGCCCTCAAAGGACAAAAAAGTAAACTTTAAGAAGCGTTAATTTAATCTAAGACTCCAAGTGTCATGAAAATCGGAAATTCAAGATCAATTGTAAAAATATCCATGTATCTATATAATGCATTCTTTTAACGTGATTTTCACTCACTTCAAAACGTCGGATTGAATTGAAATTTCGCACACTTATCTAGGACCGATAACAATACCAAAGTTCAACAATTTTTCGAATTCGCCTGATTAAGATCTTCAGGATTAATAATTAACTAAATAATCTTTGATGGTGGAAGCACAGATAACATTCCATTACATTAATAAATAATATTTTCAAAAATTAAAAACACGCTTTTGTAGCTGAACTAAAAAGCAGAAATTTATCTATAAGTTAAATTCTATAAGTTAAAAAAACAATGATCAATGCTTTTTATGATATATTATAATAATCTATCAATAAAAAAATTTTTTTAAATAATAATAATAAGTTTTCTATACACTATTTAAATAAAATTATATGTTTCTTGCTTACAAATAAGCTCATGTCTCGAAAACAAAGAATCATTCGACTATGAATCCTCATCAAATTTGAAGGGAAACAAAAAGTGTCTCGTTTTTTTTTTGGCCAAGTATATTTGAAGCTATATCAATCTAGTGGAATTTTTATAGCTTGCTTACATATTATAGTTTGAAAATATCTAATGATTTAACTACGGGCTCTTGTGATATACATTTCCATTAGATATTAATATTAATTATGTTATCTACAGGAAATAATGTTATCAAATTTTTTACAACATGATAAACTTGATTTATTTTAGTGTGTAGATTTGAACAGCTTAGTCAAAAAAATTATATAATTTTTTAATATTATATCAACCAAGGTTTATTTTTTTAAAATGAAAAACAAATCAATAAAATGGATAAAAAAAAGTGAATAATTTTTAGATAAGTGTTATAAGTTTTAACTTGACATAGATAGTTAAGCTATTTATTTTTACCATGTGCAATGCATGTCGAGTTTTTATTTTATTTTGAAAATGATTTTATAATAACAAATAAAGAATACCAAAGTTTTATAATACCGAAATTATCGTGCCATGGGTAAATTAAAACACAAGAAATGCAGTAAAACTTAAAATAAGATCGAGAGATGTCTCGAGCACTCGGTAGGAACTATATTCTCTTGGTACCTTGGTACATTATAAATGTAGAAGTATATAGAATACTTCTGATTTAGTAGTCAACCCAATATGTGAGTAACATAAAAATTGCATTGTGCTTAATATAAATTTAATGATAAAACATAAAAAATTTTTAAATGATAAAATATAAAATTATGACAAAAAATACAAATTGGCAGTTATAGCAAATTTTTGCATTTTCTCAAAATTCATTGTAACTTGAATCCATTGAAAAAGTTTTAGTTTCCTAAGTAACCTAGATGTCAGTTTTTGGTGTCTGATGCAGTTTTTTTGGTATTAACTTCCAACCAGCTAACAAATATCTTGCGATAAGGTGCAAGATTTTTCATCGGAGGTCTTATACCCATTATTGTATATCTTTCATATTATAATATTAAACTTAACAGTCGCGACTATAGAAATTGACTTAATTCAAATTCAAGAATACAAATTAAGTACGAAGTTTTTATATGTAGTAATTGTTGGGCTAAAAAATTTTCCTAGATTCATAAGTGAACGCACTTTCATTACATACTCAAACTTAAATTACTTACTCCAAATCAATTCGAATTAGGGTTACAATTCCTTACTGAAAATATTTGGATCTCTCATTACATTGCACTAGGATTTTAAAAATAATATCTATAGGTTTAGAATGCCACAATGCCACATTCAATGAGGGTGACAGTATTTTCAATATATAAAGTTTTTGCTATAATGCTCGTTTTCTAGTGAATATTGTTCTGCTGTCTCGTTTCATTTTTTCTAAGTAATAATGCATAAATCTAAAATATGACAATGTATAAAGCATAGAGATGCACTTTCTAGGTTCGATTACTTAAAATATAAAAATTAAGATGTCTAGAATTTCGTGCTGGTATTCACTAAAATCTATGAAGTAAATTACACATATAATGTAGACAAATGCTATTTGTGAATATACAAAAAACACTTTATAAACATTATAAATAAGGTTGATATTTGCTTAGCTTTTTATTGTATGGTAGAAACACTCTTTTTACTATCATCATCTAAAAGAACTAACATGAATTTATTTTATAAGTTTGTGAATGCACACTGAAAAGATTGTTCAATCGAGCAGTGTATATTATGTCTAGATTTAATCAAAATTTATTTGATCAATCAGTCTATATTATGTCTAGACCTAATAAAAATTTATTTAATAGATCAGTCTATAATTCAATCTCAGACATGAGCGAGTTCTTTCAAGTCGAAGTCACCATTGTTATAACTTTATTGTGTGTCTCTTTGTCCAAGCCCGCATTGCTCATAGGGTTAACGAAGATTTGAAAGTTGTTCCATATTATACTCCTTATACATAATATCATTTATTTGATTATTAATATTTACGTTGGAATTTTGTTTATTAAAAGCAATAATACAGTAGAGTCTCGATAATTGGAAAAGTCCAGTAAACGGAATTCATTTAGCCTGCACTTTCCATAACGTTTTCTACTAATTATTCAATAAATATATTGCTTGTTTATAAATACATCTAATATGAGTTATTTATCAATATTACAATGATTTATTTCATTTATAATTAATTTTTCCATATAATCGTAGTTATCGAAACAAATCCAGTAATCGGAACACTCCTGTTTTTCATTGTGACCCAATTATGGAGACTCCACTGCATTGCCAATCCAACAGCGAGTAGAAATTTTTGTGCCAGTGTTAACTAATATTATTATCATGCCATTCCATCACTTCTTATGAAAATCCATTTGATTTTGTGGCATGCAGATGATCTTGAAAATATTTTAAATTATATATGAACACGGTACGAGAAAAAGTACAATAGTGTTTGTGACTAAATTAACATATCTCAATGGCTTTTCTATGAAAATCTATGAATCTATATGTGTTCTGGATATAGTATTGAAAAAATGGTAGAAAAATTCAAAATATGTAGATAAGGGTTGGCCAAAGTCTTATTATAACATAATTTCTATATCTTAATCGGTTATCGACTTTACTAACTATTTGAAGACTAGCAGTGTAACCGCCATTACAATTTCAGTTTTGTTTTTGTTTTTCAACACGAACTCAACTGTTCGTTTAGTGGAAAACTGGCATTATAGTTTAACTCGCATAAGACTGTTATATTTAGGGTTTTCTTTAACGCGTGGTATTCGCCTACTGAAAGATAACCTTTTGCATGTTATAGCTGACTATTGGCCTTGACAGTATAATATTCTTATTGAAATGCAGAATATCATAGGTTTTTACTTTTCGGCAGGTTTTTTAATCTTATACTCCACTGTGCGCAGGAAAAGCTAGTGATCATCTAAATGGATGTCAATATTTTTGCATTTGGTGTGTTAACTAGACAGTATATGGATTGCCAAATTCCTTTCCACCTGTGTATATACACAGTCATCAGTGAACAAGTTTCAACAGGCAAAGAATTAAACATATACAATATGTATTATGTACAACTAATATTAAATTCCTATTGGCCACCATTGAACACAACTTGAACACGGTGTATGTATGTGTGAGGTAGTGAATACAATATATCGTCGAATGGAAATTTCCACTGACCTAACAAACTATACACATTCAGCAGAATATATTTTAAAAAGTCTGTATTATCTTTTAATGTTGGAAAAAAAAACCTGTGAGCAGCAGAGTTTTAACACTCACGTCATATTTTCCCCTAATTCGATGCTTCCCATTATTATTGAAATGGAATTTTTATCTTTTCAGGCTATTGAACACATAAAGGGATTAGAAAATGAGCTAAAAACTTCAAACAAAGAAAAGACAATTTTTTAACATAAATATAACTTACATTCAAAATCTGAACTATTCAATTTAATTTGGGAGAGCCGTAGGGATGTAGGAATTCATAAAAATCGTGAAAAACATTATATTTCGATATAAAAGAGAGGTTGGAAATATTAAAAATTCACATCTTCAAAGGGCACTTTCTTGGTACAAACTGAACCTACATACAAAAAAGCGGTTTCGCTGGGAATCATCTACGAACTTTCCCTAGTAAACAGTGTATAAGTCTTTATTTCCGGCAAAAATATGACTTAATAGTACATAATAGCATTCACCTTTATTACGGTTGGGTTTTTTAAAGTAATATATTTTGATGAGAAAATACAGAAATTTGACTGTTATCATCTAGGTCATGTTTAACGGTTAGTTTAAAAAATTCATGAATATTTGTTAAGGGTGCTACTCGAACAATAAGATACATGCAATAATTTTTTGTTTAAAACTAGAATGCACAAGATATCGCTGCATTGTTGAGTTTCGGAAATAAATATTCTTTTGAATATCACCGTCCAAGAATATTCATTAAACTTAACCCAAATTGGTAGGCTATACTCTCATATCTGATTTTTAAAAAAACTTTGGTAAGAAACCTTCTCGAATAATCACAAATTTATCAGCAACAGGGATATGTTTATATTCGCATTTTCCCACAAGATTTGAAACAAGTTAACTTTTTAGAGGGTTACGAATATTAAATTAGTGGTATTAACTAGAATTGAATTAGTTGTATCTACCAAAAAAAAGGGATTAATTTGGTGACCAAATTTTGGTTGATGACTTACATTTGAAAAATGAAGTGAAATGTTCAAAAAATTACATACATAATGTTAAGAATGAATATGACTAACTTAGAATTAATACGTTGCATAAATATTTTATTATTGAGGAAAACAGAGTCAGAATATTTAATTTTTTTATTATAAAGCTTGTCTTACTTTTTGTCTGTTACTATTACAAACTAATGTATGGAAGAGAGTTCGGGAAAATTTGATATTAATAAAAAATATTATAAAATTATCGATTTTTGATATTTATCCGGAAGTAAGATAACCATGACAGATCCACAATACAGTGCGTGAGTTCTTTATTCAAGATGGCCAATGATAGAAATTTCCCATGAACACAATAGACATTATATAAATATTATTATTGATAATAATTGCATAATTTCTGATAAAAAGTATTTGATCAATTAGTTTTAATTCTTAATCTTAGAATTATTAATTGATTAGTATCTCTTGATATGTATCGAGGTATAAGTATTATGATAATTATCGAAATTATTATCAATGACAGTTATTATCAACAATCTCTAGTACACATCAATCTCCGAAATTTAGCTGTAATGTGAAATACGTGGGAAAACAAATTTGCTCATCAATATTCTTTTGACGAAAGGCATTTTCGTAAAAAAATTACTCTTTGGTCACGAAAGACATGGATACTGAAAAATTAATGTAAAAGTTTGTACTGTTATCAATTAATTTCGGAATAGTGTGTACATGAAAATATGATATTTAAATCTAGTCCGGTCTACAAAATTGTATTCCGATTTCCGTTTTGCAAAACTAAAATATATAACCGGTCATCAATCATTTACCATAGATTTGATATAAGAAAAAACATACCTTATTATACCTAATGTGTATAAGTTCTACACATACAAAATGAATTATTGTATGCATTGAAATACATAATATAATACAATAAAATACATAAAAATTCTCTATATCCATAAAATAATATTTAAAAGAAAAGAAACAAAATAAATAAACCATTTGAGTAAATGGATTTATGTTTACGTAATTAATTTTTAACAAACATTTTTGTATAGGGTTACATGTTTGGCTAATAATATTACTTTATATGCATGTACAATTACTATAACGTATTTAAAGTTGCATACCTAATATTACAGTGTAGCTAAAAAATTTTAAATTGTACAGAAGAACTAACTGATAACTAGCCCATTTAAATATAGACGTTGCTATCCTAGAGCCAAGTGATGCAGTGCACCAGGGCTCCGAAACTCAGAGAAATTTCTAAGCACTAAAAAGGAAGCCAATTGGAGAGATTAAGGAGTTGGGGGATAATCGTCAAATGAGTCAATATAAGCTCATGCTATGTGGAAAAAGGGCCCCGTTTTTATCTCTATGCACCGAGGCCTTTGTCCACCTAGGTACACCATAGTATAGCGGTACATAGGAAAAATGACTGAATAAAAATGAAAAATGAATGAATTTGAAAAATGAAATCAAATTCTTCCTTTTTTATCTAAACATAAATTTTATCGTGTACCTTCACATGCATGTATCAATTTTTTGAGTCTATTCGACGTTTTGAACCAATAATTACTATGATTAATTAGCTTGATTATTTTTTATCGCTCGAGTTGAAATAGAATTATGTTATGGAGGAGAATTTAAAAATATACTTACATATAAAAAATACAGGATATAAATTTATGGTGTAGGGATTGGGAAACTTTTAATGATCAAAGTAGTTCGAGTATTATCAAGATGTTTAACAAGCAGTAGGTAAAAACTACTATTACAAAGGACAAAAAAAGAAAAAAAAGAATAATGCTTTAAGTTTATATTAGCATTTTTTATAAAATCAAACAAATTAAAGTTTGTTCATTGGATACAAAAAGTAAATTTTGATTTTGAACGTGATTTCGAAGAAAGCATAAGCTCATTTATTAAAATAATAATAATTATCTCAAAAACCAACTCAGGGCAACATATTGTTGAATAGGTACACGAAAAGAGATATAAACGTACAAGCTATGTATAAATGAAATTTTTTATCGGGATGTTCAGAAAAACGAGTTTTTTTCAAAGTTTCACAACTATTATGTATAGATTGAGTTTGAACAAAACTTTGATGGCAAATGATACATTTAAAAGAATATATTAATGCAAAAAACTTATTGTAAATACTACAAAATGGGTACAAGAAGTGTTTGATTGTATTTATTGAATAAAACATATACTTAAACGTAGGTAATACATACATTTTATTATTATTTGTTTGAATTGAAAATTGTGTGTAAGTACAGGTACGGATAAGGGATTTCATTTAAGGGGAGGTTTAATTAAATATTACATATTTCCAAGAAAATTTTTTTTTCTTAAGTCTTAAAAAAAGTTGATAAATTTTGAGTTTGTTCTAAGACTTGTATTTACTAAATGGTTAATTATTCATGTAATACTTGTAACTTACGTAAGGATGAAATTCGTCTTGCGTGTGAGAGTGCTTATAATAAACGCAAGCACTCTCGCGTGTGCTAGAAAAGCAAACGAATTTTTGATTGGCTAATATTAAAACTACATCCACAATTCTTTGAAAGCTTTTCACAAATAGTCACTCATGTGATTTGTAAATAACAAGGGTGTTTGACGACGATAGCTTAGCGGGAAAACCCACATTGAATCGTTCAACCAAACTTTGTGTTCCTATTTCTATACCCTGTATTTACAGGGTGTAAAAATAGGTATATATCTATGTAACATGCATCAATGTATACTAAGGTTAGTCCCAAGTTTGTAACGCTTAAAAATATTGATGCTACGAACAACATTTGGGTATAGGTGTTCATAAAATCACCTAAAGAGTCCATTTTTGGTTGTCTGTCTTTCTGACTGTCCGTCTGCCCGCCTGTTAACACGATAACTAAAAAAAAGTGATATCAAGCTGAAATTTTTTTGTTTCGTGCTCAGGTCGTTAAAAGTGTGGCTAAGTTCGTAAATGAGCAACATAGTTCAATTGGGTCTTGGGTTTGTAAGACCAATCTTGTAAACCGTTAGAGATAGAACAAAAGTTTAAATGTATAAAATTTTCCTTATAAAAACATTAACAACTTTTGTTTGAAACATTATTTCGTAAACATCACTGTTTATCCACGAGGACGCAAATTATTTAGTAATGCATTATATGGAAATATCAGTCATATGTGTGTGACATGTATGAATGCCATTATTTACATGACTCCAAACAACAAACGATTCCGTAATCAATACTGTCTATACATGGTATTTTAACAATTAACTCAGACAATTGTTTGCTTTTGTATGTTTTTATTAGAAAATTTGAACTAAAACACAAAATTTGTTCATTTTTATCCTTAAAATCGGTTGGAAAGTGAAGGTGATTCGGTTAACCACCTGAGAGTGGGCAATTGCCTCCATTACCTTCTCTGTATCCGTGCCTATATAAGTATTAATATGTACCTATGTATTGTATATTAATAAACTTATTATGTATACGCGGACACGATGTCATACGGGTAGGTAGAAGTAAAGGCTTGTCATTCATAGTAATATTTAATAATTTAATAATAGTACTTTTTTTTTTTTATATTTATGTTCGTTATATTTTTAGATTTAATATAATAATCATATTTGCAAATCTGGTTTTACCGCTTTGATTATGTTTATTATTATGTTAAAAATATACATACATACACTCGCGGGCAAAGAATTAGGCCTGTGAAAGGTCACAGTCACTATAGGAGTTCGTGAATATATTACCTATGTATGACAATTATGATTTTTTGTAATTGTGAAAAACTGTCATGGTAGTATAAAAAACAATCGACCGTGAAAATTGTTCGACCTAATTTGTATGTCTCGATTAGACGAACTTTCCGTTTCATGCCAAAGTTATGTAGTTTGTCCCGACAAACTTAGAATAATCCGTAACAAAGCTTGATATCTAAAACATAAGATTGGCAGTTCAAAAAGTTAAATTTGGTTAGTTAAGGTCAAAGAAGGTTAAGATTAGTATTTGGTCCATAATAATAACAAAATATGCTGATATATACAATTATCGATAATAATTATTTTTTCACAAATCAATTCTAAACAGACAAATAACAATTTGTTTGTCCAATAGCAAGTCTATATGAATTTGCGTTTTAAATTAAAATTTTAATTTTTATTTACATTTTCCGATTGTTATGTAAATCGAATTTTGTTAGTAACGTATGAAAATTTTTAAGTTTAATGTTTGAGTCCTTGAAGATGTTATTTACAGTAGCTAATGGTGTGGTGTATATTATTAATTTACAATAGTCTGTTAATTTTATATAACATTACAAAAAAAAAAAAATTATAAACAAAAATTAATTATTCATAAAAATGCGAGTTCCTTCAAGGGCTCTATGCTTTCTCTCTTGCTTCCTTATTATCGAAAGCCTGCACAAATTGTATCGCCACGAAATATAAACTATTTTGATGAAATAATGTTCTTGTTGGTTTTTTCGAAACAATCCCTATTTCAATACGATTTGGTAAAGAATAACCTGGAGGGATCTGCAATGAAAATGGAGCAATAAAATTTTTAAGGGCAGTCTTCGAAAATTGTTTTTTCTTAGGGTAATCCTTAAATCGTGAATATATATTCTTATACAAATACAACTTTAATACACCTTAAGGTCCTGGATTTTAGATTTGAGCTGTTAAAGTTTATATTTTATGAATTTTAACACAGAAGAATCTTACAAGAACTGTGTTCCAAGGAATTTTTTATTATTTATCACGGGTAATTTTCTTAGGATTAACTTGAAAAACTAATATTCATTAGTTTAAAAAACCATTACAAATATTTTCCTAAAAAAGAAAATATTGAAAGCGGAAACTAGCTTTTCTATATAAAACGTTTAAAGTTTTAAACTTTTTTTTATATTTATTTTTTCATCATAATTATCAATAAATTCGAATTTGAAAAGGATAATTTTTTGATGAAGTGAATGCTATCTGGGCTTTAAATGATCAGAAAATGGTATGTATCGAAAAGTTTAACTCTTATTTTTGTCTTATTTTTCTCTTAAGTAATAGAATCCATTATAAAAAAATTCGAAACGGTAGTCTTAATATTATCATCCACTCACTTTTTAAGGACGCCAAATTAGCTTGTAGCACTAGAATAGCAATGAGTTATTTGATGGAAAAGAGTGCAGAAAGAGAGAGTACTTAGTCAATAAAAGTACAGAAAAACTTTATTAATTAAATTATTTTTAGTAAAATTGAAATTGTTTGTAATGAGTTGTAAAATCGGCTAAAAATTATTTACTTCTAAACTTTTTCTTCACATGATAATCGATTTGAAAAAAAAAATATGCGGTCATTACTTTAAAGTAAGTACGTTAAAGTAATAAACTATGGTAAAAATTGGAGTAGATTTTTTTTTGTAGAATTTTCTCAAAGTATAATCAAATCGAAAAAAAACGTATAAAATTATCAACACATTACAATTTTATTTACATTGTCGATTGTGGTCATTACCTGATACACATAAAACTGAATCGCATTGCCAAACAGCAAATAAATTGGAATTGTATATGGTTTAATATTTGATTAAAATCAATCAATATATAAATTATATGATATAACGTACACCTACGAATAACCTCCTTGAATCCATTTACCATCGTATAGACGTCATAAATGTTAAATTTACTACTATACTACCCCTATAACTTTACTCCCAAATAGAGGATAAGTATTTAAAAAAATGTACGGTATCCTTTTTTCCTAAAATCATTATTAAAAATAATTTAAAAAAGTTGACATTTGATAAATAATTTATTTTCAAATAATTATAAACCTTTAGATAATAATTTAATAAAATATTTACTCAAAAACGACATTCATTACAAAGTTGAAAAGAAAAACAATTTCAATATTTACATTCGTTAATTATGCATAAATTTTCTGTTTTGTGTATTTACGTCTCAACGTCTCACGTTTATCGCTACATGATTTTATTTGTTACTATAATTATTATATAAGTGCTTAGTTAAATAATAATTATAAATAGCAAGAATACAAAGACTTTATTACCCGGAATTTGTCGTTTAGGTGTTCTTTGATATAGGAGTATTTACCATTCGAAAATAATCTAATATTTATTTTTTTTATAAACTTTGCAAAAATTATGATTTTGGTGCTGGCGCAAGGAAGTGAATAAAATTATATTAATCGATACCTTCACATATTATAGTGAAAAAAATATGTTCATTATATATAAATATAACTATTTTGTATTTGAAACATATTCTTTTAATTTATGCAATGTGACCAATAATTTGTGTTCTCCATTAATCTATAAAAAAATTAAATGACATTAAAATTTGTCTGCGGTAAAATAAGAGAAATAGCTACTAAATTTTTTTAGTATTGACAATTTTCGATTGCAAAATTCTTTATTACTTTAAATTAGACTCTAAAGTTTATATTTACAACTGTCTATTAAAAGGTTTTTATTTATTTTTAAATTACAACGTATAGATGATATGTCTGTGTATATACATTGTTTGAATTAATCATAATGATTTAGCTAATATTAAACGAATGGAAGATTTTCGGCAAATTTATTGAATTATTTTATTCATTTATTTTTTGTACGAAGTGATAATAAAACGTATTTATCTTGATTGACGTGTCCATCGCATACATGTTAAAATCTTTTACACATAGTAATTCTTCTCACAATTATTTAGTTTATAAGTAACGCGTCGTTTACACGATCCAAAACAGCTTTGTGGAAATATATTACTAAAGCTTCAAAAAGTTTTAGTCAAAAGACAATCCGATACGTGAAAGTATCTAGTGATGTCAGGATATTAATCGAATTTCTTTCCATCTTAAGAAAAACTACTTAAAAAAAGAACCGAATTAAGAAAATAGTACCTATGCCCGTTCTGACCAGACACAAAAAAAGGAACTCTAATTTTCGTAATGCGCTATTGATCATCTGATACGGCCTCCATAATTTTCAAAGAATCGTGAGAATTAAAAAATTCTGCATACTTTGGAATTGGCGTTATTGTCATTTTAAATAATCCTGGATACTGGTGGATTTAAGGGGTGGCTAAGGAACACTTACTTCTATTATCACAAGTTAGTACATTTATGAAGATTACAAAAAAGGAGGCAAATGTTTATGAAAGGACGCCACCAGGGGGACACCAATTTCAGCAAGACGAAGTATGTATTAAGGAAGCATGGGAAGAGTCGGGAAATTAAGGAAACCTATATATAATTTCTCTAATTTTTTCTGGCTAATCAGGAAAAATTGACTCGCCTTCTAAAAATGTACCGCTTCTTTTAAATTTGAGATTTAAAATTTGACCGAACATGTTTCAAAAGAAACAGCTTTTATAGATCTATTCCTAATACTGAATGTAACGATTAACATAATAAGAAAATATATTTGAAAAAATTCAACTATTTTTAAAATATGTTCTACTAATACTAATTTGAGGAATCACTTGGGTTAGTTACAGGCACCCCACTGCGTATGGGGTAAGTTGATATTTGGTATTTGGAGACAACTCAAAATTTTTCGAGCTTTACGAAAAGAAAACTTGAAAAAAGTGCTACTTGGTTAACAGAGGCTTTAATCAGTGTTAATTCTTTATATATCTATGACTAGTGGATGAAGTAACTTGATCCACTAATGTTAGCTATGTAAATCAGCATCTTTAATATTACATACTCACAAGATCTTCTAAATGATAAAACAGTTCAGTCATTGTATACGAACTTGTTTCCTCTCTCCGTAGACTAAAAAACATAATCGGAATATTTTTGTAACCAGTTTCCGAAGGAAGTGTTTCAAGGCCAACTGAAACTTTAGTATTGTAAAATCAAACTTACATAAAAAAGTTGTTTATATTTACATTTAATGTTCAGGAAAAAAATTTTATAGTAGAAATCCAACGAATTTTTTTATTTCTGACGATTTAATGTTGTATTTTATAGAATGTGAATGAACAGCTATTTCACAAAATAAGGCGTAATTAAGTCAGGCGAGGGTAAAGAGGGGGGCAATGGATGCAATTATATACTTTTTTGTATGATGAATGAACTTTTATCGTGTAGTATTTGAAAGAAACAGATAAAAATAATGTTACTTAATTTAAACGATTCAAAAATTGAGCTCCAGGTCTTTATATCTTAAAATTTTATCTATTTTATGTATCGCGTATGTAATCTTTTTATATGTTGAAAGACGCTACTGGGGACAAAATATGTTCTGATGTTTAAAGACTATCCCTTTTATGTGTAGTAGCAAAGGATGCCGTAAACGGTAAATAAATATGTAAACAAAATTTCCCAGTCCCTCCACCATAATTATATGAAGTTATATATGTGAATAAAAGTTTTTAAATTTTATTTTTTAAATTCAAAAAACAGAATTTCACTTGATATTTTTGAAAATTTCGTCACAATACTTTGTGATTTTACATAAAAATGCTAAAACTTTTTGGAAAAGAATGTTTACCAGGAGTGTTTTACTGTATTTTATCGGTTTTATCTAATAGCTTCAAGTTTTAAAGTGGCTCAAAGAAGACTAATCTAATAATACTTTAAAACAAAAGTCTAGCAAAAGTATTTTTAGATTAGTATTTTGTTCAAAAAAGCCATTTGTGTACTTTATACACAGGCTGTCCTTTTAAAGTTGACATAAGTGGAAATTCGAAAAATAAGGTATTGGCAAAATTGATTCAAGCAAAAAATGTTGGGTCTAAAGGCACACATCTTACGCCAACATTAAACTTGACCCAGGTTTTCAGGATCAATGAAAAGCTCACCCTATTTCATATCTCGTATTTGATAGATGAACATTTTTCATTAGAAAGTTGTTATCGATTAAAAAAGTAACATTCTTTGTTGCAAACATTTATACGCAAACCATACAGTTTAGGCAAAAATGAACAGAAAAGTTTTACCTAAAAATTGTTTTCTCGTATATCTTCTGTGGAATCCAGGCACTCTTAGACAAAATCATCCAATAAAAGTGGTTTGATTTTCTATAAAGACCCTTTTTTGTTTAAATTGAATGAAGAAATCTGCAAAAAGCTTTGGTATGTAGTTTCTTATAGGGTATTTTTGCTATCAATTACTGTTTAAACTATTCGGCTTACAAAAAAGAGGGGGGTTTTAATTGAACTGGGAAACTTAGATTGAATTCAATATCCGTATAAGTGCGCCTTTAAAATTCACATTTTTCGTTTAGATCATTTTCCTCGATTAAAATTATTTTTCGACTTTATATGTCAAGTTAAAAAAGACACTCTGTATATGGATCATACTATTTTAAACTACAAAAACATGTTTTCATTAACAAAATGTAGTTGAACTTCAAATAACCTTGAAAAATTCAGTCAGTCGTTAAAAAGTTATCGCTAATGAATTTGGAAGTTGTTTGCCAAAGTGCTTAAAGAAAATTTCAGAAAATTCTTAAACACCTTATTCATACGTAAAAATTCTTGTTATAAATTTTTATAAAATTCTTGTTATTAATAAATTCTTATAAAATTCTTATACACCTTATTCAGGCGTGAAAATTCTTATAAGAAATTGATAATGGACATATCAGTTCAAAGTAACAAATGAATTTTCACCAGTTAATTCGGTAAATCTCGATAAATTGCAATTCAAATAATGGACTTCTTCAAATGTACACAACGGACTCAAAGAACCAATGTTGTCAAGACAGGACACCATAAATTTACCATAAAGACAACGAGAACAAATTTTTTTCGTAGCTACTCATTCTGATATAATATTCTAATATAAAATTTAAATTAAACTTTATTAAGACTGCCTTCTGGTAGTCGTAATTTTACGGTTTTATTACTTTGGTTTTTGTCTGCATTAGATTTGTTATATCTCTTGATCTTGACGTATAGAATCGACCTAAAGTAATTTTGGAAAATAATTTTTGTGGAATATATGTTGGGTGTGCTTCTTTTTACAGTATGTTGAATTTATGTTTGCATGGCTATATGAACAACATGATCATTTTAGAGATTGTAAATTGCGATTGAATGAACACGCGGTTAGCACGTGTTCAGTTTTCTTGCTAGGTACATTTTATAATCATGATATGAATGATATTAACTGACTGCTTCGTGTTTGAAGCTATTGTTGGTATTATAGCTATGTAATTATGTGCATTAGTCCAATAAAATCAGTAATTTATTTGCTTATAATATAGAAATTAGTTGTCTTGGAAATTGAACAGAAATTACAAAAATCGGATATCCATAAAATATCCTACAAAAACATGGCTCACCCAAAAAATATAGTTTTCAGAAATTTTGATCAACTATATAAGGTCCAATCGATAAATGATTTAATTTGAATTTATTGGCATTTCTTATCGTTTTGTGCTAACGATTTACGCATGGTCCAACGAAGATTTTTCCAACCAAGATAAAAATGATGAACATTCGAATAATTTTATGGAACTGGTGAAATTTAAACTGTGTTTGGAGGTAATGGAAAAATCCAAATGTAATTGTAATTCGGTTTTTACTCGTGTCGTGATGTTTGAAAAATCTATAGCTTTGAGACTTATTAAGAGCCATGTAAAGGTTTGAATGTTCATAAGACATACATTTGAAAAGTTCTAATTGTAATCTATTTGTAGTCGTCAGAAATTTAATTCAAACAAGTTTAGACTAAAAGTTTATTAACTAATACTTGGGGTTCAAATTGTTATTACATACAAAATATACTTCTTTAAGATGACATAATACAGCATAAGTAGAAAAAAAATATAAGAGTTTAAGGGTGCTTATTCTTACAAGATCATTCTGGTCAAACTTAAAAATACATGTGTGGATACTTTAATAGATATGATTCATGTTAATTTAATTTTTAAAGATATCGGCTATAGTGTCCAATATTAATTAGAATTATAAGCTAGTGTTAGTATTAATTAGAATTATTAGCATTTCAACTCATTTTTGTACCTTACTAACTTATATATCTGTTATAGTGACCATAATTGTTGGGTACTTAAAATGTCGTTATAACCGATTTGACTGTATATAAAAAGTATGTTTGATTTTTTGTAGATCCTTAAAGTCAATAAGTCAAAAGATCCTTTTTTTGATATGTACCTCGAAAATTTGTCAATAAGCTTGTTTAGTTCGCGTTGTTGAGGTTTCACTCTTAAAATTAGAAATAAGGAGGCAAAAATATATAGAAAAAGCTGAAAGAAACGAGGTTTGTTGTTTCAATCAGCCTTTTTCTCCGCCATGATAACTCCGTGGGAGCTAGGATTATGAATGTTATCATCATATTCATATTGCTTTTTTCACAGATCGCACATGGATCGCACTTTCACCTTTCTTCTTGGTCCTGATTCGGTTATCGACTGTTGCTACCTCTAGTGAGTAATAAAAGCAACAGCAATTACATTCTTAAATAATAGCAATTGAATTTTTGCAGACGCAGCTAAAACTACTTTTAAAAACAATAATAGATGCCTCTGATCACATTGTTTGTCTATATAATTTCCAGTAGTTGTGAGATTACCTAAGAGATGGCAGCACACAGCAAGCAAACAAGTAACAATTACAGCGTAACAATAATGTAAACTTAATTCATGAATTATATTCATTAATATAATATTTTCTATTTGTCGTCGTTGCAGTAGATAAATCTAAATTTGAGAATTGAAATGAATTAACTCAAAATAAATTTTATTTTATTTATTTTAAGCTCGCACTTGAAACATAGCTAAGAACACTCTCCGTTAAATTACCTTTCAAGAGAAACCAAAAAAATTAAAATCGGTTTAGCCGTTCAAGCGTTACGATGCCACAGACAGACACACACACAGCGGTCAAACTAATAACACCCCTTTTTTTAGTTGGGAGGGTTAAAAATAGTTCTATGAATGTGCAAAGCCCAACGCAGAAACTGATATTACTTTAAACTTGTTTTTTATTCAAAGTTTGGTTTATAATAATCCTAACGCCATCTTGAAAATCTGTATTTTAGCTACGCAAAATGATACACTACATTTGACCTTACGTAAATGCATAGGAATTGATGCATGCTTGAAATTTTTGTAATTATTCAAACTTTATAAATATTTAACTGTAACACTGGCATTTATCAAGATAAGCATAAAATAAATAGCTGAAATTCCTTTACATATAATTTGAATAAGGATTAAACAATGAAGACAGCGTAGGTAATGGACAATGATTTTTGGAATACTCTTATCAATGATTTCTTCATGACTAGCTTCTTATCAAGGATTTCGTTGACCGATGTTGTCATTATCAAAAGCTAATATTCTTTTTTGGAATTCTTTCTTGTTTATTGTTATATCAGTTTCAAAACATGTTTGTTGAAGAAATTAGTAATAGAAATCACTAAATAAAAGTTATTGTTTACTTTAGATACTGAATTGTTCAGTAAGCTATATGCAAGTAAAATATTTATAGCGTGGTCCAAGTTATAACAGCATAATTTCATTATTTGGTGGATATTACCTTTAATCTAGCCGGGAAATCTTCCTTTTTATACCCTATATATCGGAAATACATATTAATGTATACTAATATTAGTCCCTAATTTGGAACGCTTAGTAATATTGATGATAAGAACAAAATTTTGGTATATGTGTTCATAAAATCACCTAATTAGTCCATTTTCGGCTGTCTGTCCGTCTGTACGTCGATACGATAACTCAAAATCGAAAAGACATGCCACGTTGAAATTTTTATAGCTTGCTCAAGATATAAAAAGTGAGTTTGAGTTCGTAAATGAGCAACATAGATCAATTGGGTTTTGGGTCCGTATGATTCATCTTTTAACATTCACCGTTTAAGATATAGAACAAAAGTTTAAATGTGAAAATGTGCCTTATAAAAATAAACAACTTTTGTGTCATTTTCTTTTCAACAAAACTTCGCTGTCCATTTTCTACAAAACTATGAATGATGGGAAGTTCTTGAAAAAATGGGAAGGGAAAATTTGCAGTTGGTTGCAACTAGTGGTTTTGTAAAATATTCTTGAAAGGCCGCCGCAACTGTTTTTATTTTAAGTATCTTCTAATTTATAAAATAATAATGCAATTACTAACATTCAAACATTTTCTGTACAGGGTATTTCCACAATTAACTCTGTCAATTATTTGTTTTCTTATTAAAATTGGATAGGGAAGAATAATGTCTACTAATAGTTATTGAAATAAATACCACGATACTCGAAATAAAATTGTATATTAAGAAATTTTCGCTAAATATTGATATTTCGATTGCTACGCAACCATCGTCAGTAGCTTAATTTATTCATATAAACTTACAAACATTTTTTAACAAGTTAAAAGTAAATATGTAAGACATTTCCAACTAATTACAAGACTAGCAAACATTTTCATTAGAAGCTAATAATATAAGCAGAAAAAACGTACTCAAAACATTTTAGTGGGGCTGTAGCTTCAATATGATTTAGTGTTATAATTAATTTAATTTTAATTTGCCAGATAGAAATGCCGGAGAGCGGTTGCAGACGTACTTCATTCCTACCTACATACAACAAGGAAAAAAATATTCGAAATTCAACCGATTTAGAATAAACTCTTGAAAATTTTTCTATCTCTTTTACCATTAATAACAAATAATAATTAAGAAAAACTTACCTTAAACAAACAATCTTTTCAAAAATTAAAACTTATTGGTAATTAATACAATTTCACTTATTTAAAAAATCTTTTTATCAAAATTATATATTATTATTGAAAAATGATTAATTATTGCAAGTTAAACATTTACAACAGAAGATTGTTGTAAAAAAAATTAAAACAAATAAGCAAAAAAAAAAAAAAATTAACAAAGCACACTAACCACGCGACAACAGTATAGTCACACAACAAATAACACACTTAAAAAGTTAATAATGCTGTAATAAATATAAATAAAAACATACAATGTATATAAAATTGATTAAAACTGTTTTAAAGTAAGAGTTATTAACAAATAAATTAAAACATCACAGGTATATTTAATTTAATTTATAGAGTTACTTTTGCAAGAGTTCAATTTAATTTATTATTTTATCTACAGAAATGATGAATATAATAATAATTATTCGGCATTGAATTTACTTTGCCTCCCTATTATGATGGATATCAAAAATATATTTAATTTACTGGATTTAACTACTTAGATACTATGTATGGTTTATTATTTGTAGAGTTTGTATATTTATGATTAGTACAGAAATACTAATACAAATGTATACACAATTCATTTAAAATATATTAAATTTAATAAAAATAATGATAACGTCTACGTTGCAGAATTTAAATAATTCAAAAATTACGTACATATAAAAATAAAATTTTTAAAAATATAAAGAAAAATTGATCATTTTTCATTATTGCACCAATCATATTCATTACCTCACATGATCATTTTTCACTATTCGTTGTGTCATGGTAGGGACAATAAAATCGATGCTAGCGCTTCCAGTGAAAAAATTTGGCGATAAAGGAAGCTTTTATGACTAATTTGCAGTTCTTTATATGTTAATGTTATAGAAAAATGTCAAATTAAAATTATTGAAAAACACTAATTAATTAAACTTAATGCATTAAAAATTGTGAAAATAAGAAATCAAATTGCACGAATATTATTTTTCAAATGTAAATTATCATAATTATTTATTTAAATTTGTGAGACAATAATATTAAATTTTTAATGTAAGTCATGAATGCAATCCATACAATTATATATGTATCGATACAATACTATAATTGAAGTAGTGTATCGTTATCGTGGAAATGCCTCCAATAAAACTCACGCACGATGCGAATTACGCGTAAATTGACCTTGTTATTTTCTATTGCGTAGAAAACTGACAACATTACTCTAAACTGCACTGATTTTTCATGGCACACAGGGTGGTCACCTCAAATTTTCGGTAGATAATGAAATTAATTTAAGTTTATAACCGAATCATAATATTATGCGATCTTTTTGAGTTTTTCCATAGTAAAAATTTAAACAAATATAGGTTCTTCGAATAATTTAAAATGAAAGCTCTTCAGGATGGTCGAATTTACATGAATATATATGAAACAAATAGTCATAAAATATCCTTATTTACTGAACTCTGGAGGATTTATTTGAGCAGGGAAAAACTACCAGATTTAATCCGAAATTGCTATGAGATCGTCTAGAACACTCTCGATTAACTTACCTTTTAAACCATTTATTAGAGCTACCAACAAATATGTATAGGAAAAGTGGTGGTGTTAGAATAATAATCCGTAGCACTAATTCAAATCACTTAAAAATTACCAATTATCTAGCTTAATTTGAAGCGGTTCCGAAGATGCGCAATTCTTAAGATCTAAGCGAACTTTTAACTTAGTTTGGAAGATGTAACAAAATTTTATGAATATACTATCCTCAAAAGTAACTAGAAATTTTTATAAATTGTATAGTTTTTTCGTGATTAAAAAAGTCATGTTTGAAAAAGGGCCATTTTTTTAGTTTAAAAGTACTTACAAAATTTATTAAAGCTGCTTTCGTTTATGCAGTCAATTTCGATGCAGTAGTGCATAATCTTAAGGTAGTTCCTCCGCGACCGTCCAGTCAAAAAGTTTTGGACTAATACTATCATTCAGTGCATTAACTGTGCTATGACTATTATACATATACCATATATTATTTTCAAAAGACTGTAGTTCCTCACTACTGTTTCTAGTATACATATAAGCACACACACTATGACATATGCCTTTAACATTAGTCTTCATATCTTTTCCACAAAAATCATCGCTAAAACGAGTTATTTATTTAAGTTTTTTATCGAAACTATATGGTAAATAATTTTTATTTTTATTTATATATTTTCTAAATATAGTATTCTACATTATATTAGTTTTTCATAGAGATGGTGGACGTCATTCATTGGTAAATAAATATAATATTTGTAAATTTGTGTATTTTTATACACTTCTCCCATGTACACGTACAAATTGCGTCACTTTTAATTGCTAATATCTCATGTATGGCATGGTAAATCATCTTCTAATTTTAACAGCAAGTGTATTATGAATTAAATATTTTATATTCTGAGTTTTGAGAAATTCTTGGAATATCACTTTCGTGTAGGTACTACCTTAATAAAGTTAACTCCGTGAATTACATGTGTGATGACTCTTAACCATGCAGACTGTTCTTATTTAGAGATTTTATTAATTAACATATTGTTAAAATATATGACTGCAACTTGAAAAATGATTTTTAAAAGTTTGTTTTAGCCCTCCAAAGTATGGCTGTTTTTGTTTTCATATGGTAGGAAATGAACACATACATTTTTCGAAATACTTTTTTACTTATATAATAGCTGTATCCAGCCACACTTTGCTGTAGGACATTGGATGGATTGGCTTTTAGGCCATAATATAACCTGAATACAAATATAAACTTTAAGTTTGTATACAGATGTTATGGGGAATTCGAAGTAGATTTTTCTGAATGTCGTATAACATTATAAAATAAATTCAAATAATAAAAGTAAGTTAGTACATATTTTATATGTAAAATATTTTCATAACATCTTAATATATATATTTCTTGTGTGCGTGTGTATGTAATTGAACTCCTCCTAGACGGCTGGACCGTTTTTGATGAAATTTTTTGTGTGTGTTCGTGGAGATTCGAGAATGGTTTAGATTTACAATTTGGTCCAGTACAACTGTTTTTGAGGGCTCCGTACCAAAAAAATGAAATTTCATTAAATGGTGGGAGCGCATATAAATCATATCACATTATGTATACTATGTGTACTATGTATTTTTAATAGTATTCAGGTATTGTCAATAGGCATTTATTAGAGCCATATGCGAGCGCAGCGAGCTCTACTATCAAAGGTCAGGCCAAAGGTAGAAGGTCAGGCCACTCCAATAAATAGGAGTTAAATTGGGGTTTAGCGGGATGGGTTTAGCGGACAGGCTAAACGTAGTATAGGTATTCATGAATTGGAGTTACGTTTTTACGGGACAACGTCCGTCGGGGCCGCTAGTAACATTATATATTTATACATATTTTGTTAATGACCTACTTAAAATCATCTTAATTGTATTAACGATGTTGAAATTCTTGAAATTCTGTAGTATATAATGTTTACCAATTTAATAAATAATGAAAGATATGCAAAAAAGAGGAAGAATAATTTATTTACGAAACGACAACGAGCATTCCTTCCCTATATCAAGAAGGTCTTTTAATTCATGCGTGCTATCCTTGTCAAGTTTTTGCTGAATTTTTTTTTCAATTATACTCCAGTGTGGTTATAAACCAAATTTTCATATCATACGAATGGCAAACAATGGAAAAAATGGAAATGGTGGGAACACAATGGAAAAATACAAATTTTGTGTTACATTGTATTAAGATCTAAGCAAATAGTCGTAAATAAAATTTATAAACTGTAGCGATAGGAGGGGATCAACAGTCAGAAAGGATTAAAGGATTATTGAGGAAATGAAAAATACCAAAATATATTGTTATCTTGAATAAAT
This sequence comes from Chrysoperla carnea, assembly GCF_905475395.1. Taxonomy (NCBI): domain Eukaryota; kingdom Metazoa; phylum Arthropoda; class Insecta; order Neuroptera; family Chrysopidae; genus Chrysoperla; species Chrysoperla carnea. The sequence continues at coordinate 49,494,263 of NC_058339.1, forward strand.
TCAGAAAACAAAGTTGAGTTTATATTCAGATTTTATTTCAAAAGAACTTGCAGTATCAGCTTGAAGTATGGTTTTCAATTTTTTTAAATTGTAAAGTAGTCATAATTCATGGAGTATATAAGAAAAGGTGGCTGGGAATTGTGACATTTACTGTTTTAAATTTTTACAAAAATTATTAATTTATGGTTCAAAATGATCATAACTCTGCTCCATTTGTGATCATTTTCAACCACAAATTAAAGATTTCTGATAAAAATTTAAAATAGTAAATGCCAGATTAATAATCTTTTTAGTTTATAGCTCATGTGTTATTCTGATGTATGCTATATTGCTGTACAGTTTCAAACAAAAAAAGCGTAACAAACAAACAAACAAACAAACATTCTTACTTTCACATTTATAATGTATAGGGATTACATAGTTTATTATTATCAATAAGCTCTTTTATTCATAAACCGTGCTTGTAAACGATTATTAACTCATCAAAACCTTCGTCATGTTATTTAGTCACACCATGCTCCATTCAAAATTATTTAATTAATAAATGCACAATGTTAATCGATTAAATTCTAAATTAAAGGTAAGGCCACAGGTAGGAACTGTTGTTAATGGATGACGTAAACTGTAAACAATTGTGAATATAAAATATTATTGATGACTAATACATTTCAGGTACAATTATTTATTGCGGATCTTCTTTCTGCGAAGTTGGTTTAGATGAAAATAAATTTTTAAGGGCTGTTTAAGGTCCCAATAAAAAAAGTGGTGGTAAATTCTGACTACAATATGTTGTGTTTTTTTTAATATGTACTTCAAATTGTCTAATTAGTACAGTTAAAGATGTTATTAAGATCTAAGCAAATATCATTAATAACGCATGAGCTTGTGGCGCAAATGCTTCTATTTGTTAATAAACAATAAATTATTAATTCAATGGAACGGTTATTGTTGAAGTTGACTTACAAAACTAATAAATAGGCAATTTGAATTACGTATACGTTATACATGTATAATAGCTTTCGATTCTTTGACATACCACTTAACATTTATGCCATACAAGTTGCCTGGTCACTAATTTTCTAAGTGAACTTTAACATTGATGGTTTTATTTCTAAATACGTTTTAAGTTTAACAATTATTAGTTTTGAAAAGTTAATAAATTTAAATAAGATATTATGAATTAACAAAATGCAAATTCATAACATTGTTGAATCGTTATTGTTAACATTTAACATCATTGTTAAATGTTTGATTACCCAATAGAATTGATAATATCCTAGGCCTTAAAATAAGATATAATCATGTAAAAAATTGGTGTTATAAATTTTAATCTTTAAACTCATACCCAAGCTACGCAATAAAATTTTTAAATGTGCTATTTTAAAACTACAGTAATCTCGAATGATAATGAATTACAATTTTTGTGATCATCATAAATTATAAATCCTATTAAATTAATTTGTAAACATTTAATGCCACAATATAATTCATCTTTTTATTTGCCAAATATTAGTTTTACATGAACTTACAATGATAATTTGTTTGTATTATAAGTACTTAAGTAGTCTTTATGAATTATGTCAGTGGTCCAAAATCATTTTGGTAAAGTGACCAGTTTAATAAATAAATATCTTCTGCTTTAGATTTATGAATGAAAACGTACGAGTGTCGTTAGGAAATCCGTGTAACGATTAGTGTCGTTAATAACACTTAAAACTTAACATTACTCAGTTTGGGTTGATTTAAGGCGTTTTGATACCAACACGACAAAACGAAAGTGTTATATTATATTAATACTCCTTCTGAATAAATTTCATGTTGATTTACGGTACGGTTTACGATTAAATTAACTATTAAAAACACCCCTTTGTACATGGTGGTATATAAAGAAATCGTAATAAATGTTGGTTTTTTAGTCAATAAGGGTCTTTAATAATGTTACAAACATAAAATTTTTTTATAAATATTCCTCAAGTTTTAAGCTTTAAAATTATACCAAAATTAAAACTGTGCATAAAAATGAAAAATTTTTTCGAGTAAAAACACTGACTTTGATAGCAAATTTCTCCTAAACCGTATAGAGAATCGAAGTGAATTTTTCACAAAAGACGTCAAAAAGGGTGATTAATGAAAAAATAAAATTTCAAATTTTTGGTATCATTTCCATTTGTTGAATCCAATAGTAGAAATGAAAATGAGAACAAAAATTTAAGATTTTATTTATCACTTAATCAACCTTGTATAGTAAAAAATTCATACCGATTCTCTACGGTTTATGAGAAATATGCCCTGTGTTTGGTAAATACATTGGCTTTGATAGTTAATTTCTCATAAACCATACAAAGAATCGATATGAATTTTGCACAAAAGACTCTTTGATTGAATATATAATATTTTTAATTTATGGTATCATTTTCATTTTTACGGTATCGAAATACCAATCTTTTGATAGTATACTTTCAAAGAAGTTAGAGTGGCGTTAGACTTTCAAACAATTGATTATTGTGATAGAAATTATTTAATTTATTTGTGTTGATTTGTGTTGTGACAAAGTATACGTAATTAGTCCTTTTCCACTGAAGATTAAAAAAAGATCCTCTAGATGGCCGGACATATTTGTACCCCCTCCCTCTAGTGTTGCAATCTAGCGGATCTTTTTTTAATCTGCAGAGGAAAAAGGTCTGGAACTAAATTATTGTATGTCCGGATTTAATGATAATATGATAGTGTTTATAATTAGTTAAAAATTTTTATTAGTATTATTTAAAAAATATAATGCTTTAATTAGCCTTTTTAATCTTCAGGCTAATTTAGTTAAAAGATTAACGTTATATTATAAATAAATGAATGTTCTAGACAGTTTATTACCAAGATACTTTTTTTCCTTTTCGACAATAAATCAAATAATCTAACATCGGACTTAAAGGCTATAACCACAATTTCTTATATTAAGCTATTGTTCACCGAGAATTAATGAACTCTTATTCAAGACCTCAACCACAGAATAATGTGATATAATTTACAGAAAATATTTTGATATCTTCCGTTAAAACATAATATATTAAAATATTTGTAGAATTATTAACAGGATCAACTAATTCATTTATGATTATGGTATAAAATGACAAAAAAATTCATATATTACAAATTTTAATTTTCAAAGAATCATGTTGCGTTGGAGTGTATAATTTTGTAAATATTTTAATGTATTAAATGTTATGAAATGGTAAATGAGAAAATTGCATATAATTTAATTGTAAATATTAAAATGTCTGTTCTTCACGTCATTTGTATTTGTTATAAGCACTTTTGTGATTAAATTTTGTTTTTTTTTTGGTATTCATAATTTTTGCATTTCAGTAACTCAATTAATTAAATTCACGGTGAAAATTTACTATAACTTAATTTGTTTATAACTTTTTGTCTTCGTTTTTCTAACAATTTTACCTATCTAAATAGGTATGTAGTATGTTCCAGAAGTTCTTTTCCATCCGTATATGAAAAAATAGCTTATAGACTGTTGGTATCCGAGAGAGAAAATCGCTTTAAGGAATATGTTTCCCTCAAAAAACAAAGGCATAACTAAGGCATTTAAATAATCTTTGAGAAAACATTATGTGTATGGTAAATGGAAAAACAAGATTACAAGATTTATTGTAAATGTATACCAAAAAAATGTTATCGGCCAGTTTTACTCTAAATTCATTTGTTGAACATTACTATTTTGAAAAGAGACAGCATAGCTCGTAGAGTGTTATGGTTATGAATTTTAAACAGTATATTATTACTTCATAAACTCGTTTTACTTCAATGACTAGGTGTGATGAAATAATCAAATTAATCTAATTTAAGATATCTAAATATTGTTTAAGTAATCTAATCACAGATGATTAAATATTTAACGATCTTGCCCATTACAATGGGATAATTTCAGCTATATTTTTGATATGCATGGAAAAAGCTTTAATTTTGTTTCGTATAGGTACTATCGTGCCAGCATACTGACATGTATCCTAAAGAAAACAAATAATAAATTCAAGAAAGCCCTCATGCAACATAAAGTAAAGCACATAATTAATCCAAATTTAGTTGATTTTGAGACCGAATTTATTTATGTATCGACTGAATAGTCTTGAAGAATTTGTTAAAACGTCAAAAAGAACCGATTTTTGTAAGTTTATGGTCAAAATTATATAAAAATTCGTTTAATATGCTTTATGACATCATCAAAGTTTAAAGCATATAACCAACAAGTGATTTAACCTTCTCTCACTGCATATATGACATTATTAGTTAAACATACAGTATAAAAAAAAAAGTTTAAAGCAATTTATTTTGCTCCACCATAATAAACCAAATGCAATACTAATAAATTTGGTAATTTTTTTGAATTTTTTGATTTAGCTTCATATTTTGGCTACATTGCCCACCATTTTTATAATATTGATGTAAAAATTTTAAAGTAATTTAAAAAACGATCACCTATAAAATGGGTTCATTATTTAAGGTGTTAAAATTGTTATTGAAAAATTTTGGGAAAACCATTTCTTTAAATAGAAAAATAATAATTAGTATTTAAGACAAAAGCTAACTTTTAATGCAAATTATATAAGTTAGTTCTTGAATAATAAATAATATCCCATTGATATTATCTTAGATTAGCAGTAGCATAATTTAAAAAATTTAGCAGATCATATGGTTGTAGTTGACAGAAATTTTTTTGCGGTAAATATATAATAACCACATTGCATTTTAAATATGGAAAATAATGTAAGCAATAAGAATATATATCAAGAAAATTTGAAATATCGAATTAATAAAAATCATGTATCTATCATACTTCTCTATTCAATCAAAATTTATTTATCTTTAATAAATGGAAGTAAAAGAAATAATTTTTGGCGAAACATAGAGTGATTTTTTGGGTGGATCGAAGCATTATCGAATTATATAAACTGAGTTCAAGAATGGTTGTGTTTGGTATCAAAACAATACTAAAAAATTGTACGTTTGTAAAAAACGATTGTTCTTTTATTCGCTTATTATATTAGATCTGATCATTGCTTACACCAACGATAAGAATATAATATTGAAAAAAACTAATAAACTAATTTGATATTTTTCCCGGGCGATATAATCTATAAAACAAAAGTCGTTGCAGGTCCGATTCTCAAGACTTTTGAATATTAAGTAACTATCTCATAAGCCATTATTTATGCACTTTTAGACTCGTATTGATAAAAATGTATATATTTAGGGAAAAAATTTCAAAAAGTTTTAAATAAACCCAAATCAAAATTAACAGGGTAGGTTAGTTATGTGTTATAAAGAGATTCCAGCAGTGATATGAGTGGCCCGGTCTATTTTTTGGACAAGAGACTCATTTATAATTATTAATGTTATAATATAAAAATAAAATCAATTGTTTCAATATCTGTTTACGTGAGAGCTATATCTATACGTCATTGGAAATTACGTGAAATTAATAAGGTTTTTATCTAACGCACTATGTTTTCTTTCAATATTTATTATTCAATACTTTTTTAAGGTAGTACTATCGGTAATAGACTTTGCATTCAGAATTTAATAAAACTTGGTATAGTTGTTCATTATTATATCATAATTAACCAGTTAAATTTTTAGGGGCCTTCAGAGAACTGAAAATCTGAACGTCCAGTTTTGTGAAATAAAATAAAATCTGTGATTTTCCATAAGGATCAATGTTAAAATATCTTTTGTTGAGTTCTCTGAAGGCCCCTAAAAATTTAACTGATTAATTATGAGATAATAATGGACAACTATGCCAAGTTTCATTAAATTCTGAATTCAAAGTCTATTACCGATAGTACTACCTTAAATATCAGTGAAATTTAATTCAAAAATAGAATGAATATCGTTAACAGTCAAATGGGAAAACCAAATTTAAAACATCGCATTTAAAATATTAATTGTATCATTACTGTTTAAAGATGCATTAGACAAACTCAAAATATTATAATTCAAACATTTCTCAGAAATAAACTCCGTATGATTCTTGTTGATTGTAAGATTTGGTTCTTTGTTGCCATAGCTGCAAAAAAAAAACAACAATTATTCATCTATTTTAAACTGGTTAATTAAAAATTTACCGGCTCTATAGCTTAAAACGGTCTCTTAATATCACCCTTGGCTCAATGTTGCTACTAGGACTATACGTTTACACAAATTACTGTATTTTGAAAAATAAGTCCATAGTAGGGTAGCTTTATTCCTATATATGTATATTATTTTAAACTTTCTGTAAAAGAATAAATGTTTGTACTTTATTATTATTTTCTAAACACTCTGATTTCTCTGAAAAATCTTGGAAATGATAGCCAATATTTTGTAGTAGTGGAAATGATTGAATTCCAAAGTTACAAGTTTCTATTTCTGGTAATAAGTTGTAAATGTAGAGACATGACCTAAAAGTCTCGACGTTGATAATCCGACAATTTACCTGCATCAATTTCGGTTTTAAAGTCAACTTATTTTCAGTTCGATTTTGACCTGTCTATATGGTTTACTTTCACCTTTGTGGCACAAAATTTGATTTTATTTGTCTAAAATTAATTTTGGTTTAAAATAATTTAAACGTTTTTAATATTTTTCAACTCCAGCATATAGAAAAATTTTTCAGTGTTTACAATTTTTTTTTTTTGAATAATTATATGAAAATTATAATAATCAGAAAAAAATGCACCAGATAGCCTTGCACTCCAGATGACCTCTTATTATTGGATGTAGTTGTAATCGTTTTCTATGATTAGAGTATTATCATTTAGAAGAATCTCTGAATAATTAACTGAATACCTATAATTTTCAAACCAAATAAATAAACATATGTCCATTTGGTAGCAACTTTTTTAACTTCAATATTTTGTTTAGTATATTTATTTCAAATCTATTCATGGAAGTTTTAACTAATTCTAAATTCAGTAAGTAAATATATGACTGAAAATTCGCTAAGAAATAAGAATGTCCGTAGTAGTCATTATGGTGGAAGCGAATTGAAGGGTATATACAATAATAAAACAAATGTGGTGGAGGTTTTGGGAAATTTTAATTTTGGACTCATAGACTTTGATTAAATGATTTTATTTTAAGAAATTATTGATAGACTTAAATTGGTAAAACTTTATACAACAGAAATATTAATTAATTTGAATAATTGTACTTACAAAATTTGGAGATTTTTTTACCGATAATAATAAATCAGGATACTTCAACAAATTCGTCGGTAATTTTTTTTTTACTTTTATAGTTTAGTTTATTATGTTTATAATAATAATCCAGATTGAACTGTTGTAATTTTTATTGTAAATTTGAGCTAAACTGAAAAGTTCAATTTTTATCTATTGGTCACGGATGGCGGAAATATTTAAGTGGTATATTTGATAATTAATTTTTGCGATATTAAATTCACACATTTAGTGTCTAGTTTTTATTTCTAAATTATTTCTTGGAAATGAATATTTTTCTTTATGTTTAATTACTTGACATATTAATAGCTTTTCTGTAATTATTATTATTTAGTGTTGGTCAATGTCAACTTAAATACAATGTTATTAAAGACGTTTTAATTTGTTTCTTTTAAATTACAGATTATATAATTATTTATTTTATTTTACCTGGTTTCGTAAATTTTATATATATATCGATACGATTAAACCGTTAATTTATACAACGAAGTTAACTTTTGCTTTGGTTGCCAATACTTCTATTGCCAATTTTGTTGCCAATGCTTATAAGTTAGGAGAAAATTTTTTCGATATATACCATAGGTTTTGAAAAAGGTTTAGAGAAAATAACATATAGAAGGAGTGACACATAAATGCCATTCATTTCATCATTTTAAATGTATTTTATGGGAAAACGAGTGACGCTTGTAATAATTTTCTTTAAAGGAAATTATTTGGTCATGCTTTTAACTAACGAATATTAGTTTTCCATAATAGTCTTAAGAAAATTAGTCTTGTTACATAATAAAGCATACCTTTAAAACCCTAGAGGATTTATTAGTTAAAAACGCAAACTTTAATAGTTCAAACTAAAAAATCTAACACCGTAAGAGGTGTTACAAATTTTTTTCTGCTTACAAAAGGCATTAATGAACACGCATATACACGATTTATAGATGATTCTAAGGAAACGTGATTTTTGGGAACGCCTTTAACATAAGTAGTTATAATGTTAGTTTAGAAACAAATGACAGCGTATGAAGAGAATGCGATTAGGAAGAATATAATATACAAACTGAACATATCATGTGTCGATACTTGACACTATAAAAATAAGGTAATATTCTTAAATTTCGAGAAACAGTTTTCTAATAAATGGTTTGAAAGAACTGGAGGAAATTTATATCGAACAAATAAGATGAACTTTGCTGAAAGCTGGAATTATTCCACGGATTTCTACACCGTCTAGGGCAAGGGGGTTCAGCTTTCCAAGTAAATATCGGCACTGCCGAATGAACTAGTTTTGGTTTTATGCAGAAATTGAATAAAGTCTGTAAAATGTCTGTATCGTAAAACATAAGAAGTTACTACATTCAGTCATCAATTTATTATACATAAATATAATATATTGTATTATATATGACCTACATATAATCGAACAATATAATATATATTATAAACATACACATTAAATACAATTTATTTTAATCCGGTTAATCATGCTAAATATTTTTACTTCCATAAAATGATTTTTATGATATATAAAGTATTTTTAAGGATAAGTTTCATTTTATCTCCAATTATATTTTGAGAAATGTTGAGATTAAACAGGCTCTCCACTATAAACCTTCTCGCAAGATTAAGTGTATTTTTGAACCATCTACTGGCAGTTTTTTTAGTTCTTCAATCGGTCATCTTGATGTCATTTCTTTCTCTCTTGATACTCTCGTTTTTAAGGTAAAATCACAAGAAAAAGTTTTGGTTTTAAGATCCCACTAATTAAGGTTAACATTAAGATAGTGTACATGTTTACCTAGTGCTATTTTAGTGAATAAAAAAGGAAACATAACTTGCTATAACGTCGAGAACTGATGAATTTTACTAAACAAGAAATGAAATCACTTGACTATAAAATAGCATGGGAATTTTTCTAATTTAGTGCATCAAATTTCCAAGTTATTTCCTGGTTTAATAAAAATCGCCAGTGGTGATCAAGTTCTACTGCCCGTAAAAGTTTAACCTCCTAGTTTATAATAAAATAAATAAATATAAATATTAATAAAATCTCGGTGTAATATTTATAATCCCACGTTTCGCAAAAATAAAATTTTGCTGGTGTCGGTGCAGCGTAATGAGCAAAATTTGTTAAATCTTTAAGTTTTTCAAATCTATTTTACTTTTGGAGGTACACAGTTTTCGTTTTTTCAACGGTTTTTATATCGTACGAATATCTGCTTCTGTATTTTTGTAAAAAGTACACAAATCATCCATGAATATCGGCCAGAATTATTTTTAATGATTATACCTCTTTAAAATATAATTTGCCGCCACTAGGTCTGTTAAAGAAACACTATCACCACGGAAGTTTTAAAATGTAGATGGCAATTTCACACAGCGATTTTTTAATATTAAATGCGTTGTTTATAGTTATATGTTCTCCGAAAATATAGACTTATGTTCTGTATCGAAGGTTAATGGGGAGACGTATGGGTGTACTATAAATCCGTTTCATGATACTTTTGCCCGCTAAATTTGGGTGTGTCGTGCGGCTAGAATTAGTTCAAATGAGTTGAAATTTGGTATGCAAGATTATTTACTATGCCGGACTATGTTAAGTTGCGATTTATTTCGACAATTTGTTCGATGATTTTTTGACGGTTTAAAACTTTGGACATTTGAAAAGTTGAAAATTTCTTTTTCTTTCGACAATTTTTTAGCGTACCAATGGGAGAAAAAAATATGGCGTAAGTGATGGAGCCATGCTACTCAATAATTGTTTTTTTTTCTTTAAATTTTATTTATTATACTTTTTTTTCTTTCAATTTCAGCATTTAAAGTGTACATGAGATACTTGGTAAAATCTTGGTCTGTCGATATGCATTAAACATTAAATCATTAGGTATCAATTACGATAATTAAATGTTAAAAAACAAGTTTTAATAGAAAGAGGTAATTGGAAAATTACAAAGGTGTTATTATTCAATTTTAGTTTTATTATTAATAATAATAAGTGATAACTATCACCTACCACTATCTATCTATTTGTTGGAAAATAAATTTTGACATTGAAAAAAAATTCACATAAATAATGTATGATAGTAGATTTATTATATTCGTTATAATGAAAAATGTGACTGCAAATTTCAAATAGTTTATTTTTATTTGTTTCAATTTAATAAAATTTAATTAATTAAAATCATAATATATAATGAAAAAGCCAGGCCTAATAAAATTCATTGAATTTACTTAAGCTGATCATGTGACGTTTGACTATAGTAGTTGTGTACACACACATACTGCAGTCAGTCAAGCGAATAGTCAGTCAGTTAAGTTTTACGTGGTACCAAAATGAATTTACTAAAGCTGAAAATTGTTATTCAGATTGTAAAATGCATATAAATAACAGTTATGATTGTCAGTCAGTTAGGTGCTAGAACAAAGCTGGTAAGTCAGCCCTTATTTATGAAAAGTAAATAGATGAGATTCATTTATGATTTCAACAATATCAATTATGATCAGCAATATACAAGCTGTATAACAATTTTTAGCTTTAATAAATTCATTTAAATACCACGGAAATCACAAATGAATTTTATTTATTTATTGTTCACCAATTGGAGCTGGCTGAGCAGCCCAGTTCTAACTTTTAACTGACTGACTGTGATAACTGTTATCTACATGCAATATACAAGCTGTATAACCATTTTTACTTAATTAATTTTAGTACCACGTAAAACTTAACGGTTTCTTTAGCATATATCTGACCCCTGTCCTATCTTTCGCTTGACTTGCCACAGTATATGTGTGTACACAACTACTTTAACCAATCCTCAAATTATCAGCTTTAGTAAATTCAATGAATTTTTTTTGGCCTGGCTCTTAATCAAATATATCTGTAATTTATTATTATAAGCCTGTGTGTAAAAACTCTAGATTACGTGTTATTGAGATCAAATAATCTCTAGCGACCAAAGTTTGGCAATTTAAAAGTATAAATTATTTAGATTATGCAACAACAGAACAGCAGAGAAGGTTCTGATTAGGACCCAATGCCAACCCCAAGTTTTTACTTATTTTTACTCTCGAAATCGATAGATATACATAAGCAAAATTATTTGAAATGCATAATAAACTTACAAATTATTACAAAATTTGTAAGTTTCGAGGACAATTCTCGTTACTGTTTGGGGTCTCCTCGAAGATGTATTTTTATCTTCTGAACACAAATTTCACGAGTAAAACATCGAAAAAGATGATCCAAGGGTGAAATCTCTTTTGTTTGCCAATAAATGAAAAATTTAAAAATTGATTCTTTCTTTCAATTGTTTAAAATGATATTCTGTTTATACATACATCAATTGATTCAGGAATCGACTCACTTAGAATTGAAATTCAGAAGAAAAATACATAAAGAAAATCTGTTGGATAGATGGACAATATTTGTCAGGATCTCTCTGATAATAAATACATAAATAAATCAAATATGTTTCGGTTTTTGTCGCAATTTCCCAGATTAATTTTTGTATTATATAAATACGAATTTCGACTACCAAGTAGTGATCATCAGTATGAATTAGCTAATTGGAATTACTCTTATTGTGCATGTAACTCGTTGCTTAGTTGGTGACGGACTACACTGCTAATACAAAAATTAATCTAGGAAATTCACGCAAAAGTCGAAATTTTTTTCGAAATATCCTAGAGATCTCATTTACTATCTTTGATAATATTTATATAAATACACGTACATAGACTTTTCCGTCTTACAGGACATTATATTATAAGGCAACATACTTTCGAGCTTAGAAAAATGATCCTGAAACTTCCATGCTATAAAGATTTCTCGAACTCGAGTCATAGAAAAATGCTTGTGATTGATAGCCAAGTAAGTTTTGTACAGATGTTTTTCATATTTTCACATTTCATTTTCATATTTGAACGTCATTCAAAGAAGTGTGTTAGGCAAATTTCATTTCATTCCTAATAAATTATTGCATATAAAAACTTCAGTGACTGAATTTTATCGACTTTCTTAATTATTTCTATTATATTGTCCCTATTTAGATTCGAAAATAGATCCTTATAGAAGGTTTCAGTTAGAAAAAATATTGTTTTTAAGTTTAGATGAACTAGATATACCTATTCAAATTATTTTATTGAAATATCTAAACAAATATGATCAATTTAAAAAGTCAATTGTGCGATATACGGAATTATGATTCCATGATTAAGTAGATCTTAGATATTCGTAAAACCTCTTCTTAATTTTAAGAATTCTGATGACGTCATAAAGTTAAAAAGTTCGATTTTCTTTATAATTTAGGCAAATTTTATCCGATCCTATTTGAATTTTTTTTTGTAACCCACTAATTTTGGGTCAGTCTTTTAGGCTGTGATGTTAGTTTTACGCTAGCTCCAGAAGCTAGCAGAACTCCACATTCTTCAAACCTATTAGAGCTAGGTTAATTTTGATAACGAATTTGAAAAGTATAACCCAAATTTAGTAGAATTACTCACTCGGTTTATCAAAATTGGATAAAATTGGATTTGGTAGAGCAAAATTAAATATTTAGGATTTTGATGACGTCATAAAGTTAAAAAATTCGATTTTTTTTTTTATAACACCGGCATATTTGACCCAATCTTATTTGATTTTTTTTGAAAACTACTAATTTTGAATCATTCTTTTCAGCTGTGATGTAAGTTTTTCGCTAGCTATCACATAGGTGCTTAATTCCAGGACCATTACTCCACATTCTTGAAAACTATTAGAGCTAGGTTAATTTTGACCACAAATTTAAAAAGTATGACTCAAAGTTAGTAGGATTACATACTTGGCTTATCAAAATTGGATAAAATTTGGATGCGATAGAGCAAAATTAAATTCTTTTAATTCTGATGACGTCATAAAGTTAAAAAATTCGATTTTTTTCATAGCAAAGTTGATCCGATCTTATTGGAGTTTTTTTTCAAACCAGTTAATTTTGGATCATTCTTTTCGGCTCAGATGTCACTTTTTCGCTAGCTGTCACTTATATGCTTAATTTCGGAATCAGGATTCTACATTCTTAATCCCTATTAGAGCTAGGTTTATTTTGATAACAAATTTGAAAACTATGACCCAAATTTAGTTGGATTGCATACTTGGTTTATCAAAATGGGATAAAATTTGGATGTGATAGAGCAAAAATAATTTTTTAGATTTAGATGAAGTCATCAAGTTAAAAAATTTGATTTTTTTGATAACACAGGCAAATTTGATCCGATCTTATGTGGAAGCCTTGATTTGGAAGCCGCCATTTTGTCAAAAATTAAAATTTTGGCTATTCGTTCTATTAAAACCTGTATTTATCTATCGACTAAACTAATATTATAGATTTTTTCATTTTGGATTATCCAAACCAGAGATATCGTGCTCGCCCCCGAACACCTCTTTTTTCGAGGCTTTTACACCGAATCATTTGTTACCCTTGAGTCTAGCCAGAGCACAGAGTATGCACTCTATGTAAAGCAATCATACACAGTATAGACGTACCTTTATAAACCACAGTCAATATACATACAGATAAAGATGTTGATAATGATCTATCTATTTGATAAATGATAACAAGTTACTTGATAACATTTTATATTCTTTTCTTATTCAATTCAAACATCTCTATGGCACATTTACATTGCAGCTAAGCTATATACTTGTTATAGTTTATACACAAAAAGATTATTTATTGCAAACAACAAGTAATAATAAGGATGTAACTGACATTTAAATTACATATTCAAATAAACATTACGACATTGTAAATGATTATCCACAATCAAATAACATTTGATTAACATACAACTCTAAACATGTATACATTATATTACAATTATATATTATTTGTGTAAAAAAAATATATTTTAATGTATGTGAAAATACCAACTAACAGTGTTAATTGTTATATTATTATTATGAAACCAAATGAATGTTTGTTTCAAATTTTGTGTACTTTTCTTTATAAGTTAATGTTCCTCATACATGGTATTTTAATAGCTTTTGTTGTATTATCACATTATACCACATATCATATCAGGGAGGGACTGTAAACTTTAATGGATTAACGTACATAGATAACGTCGTTTCATTTAAACAAATGGAAAGAAACGAAAAAATTACACAGAATGGCGAGAGTTGAGTCCGGATTTTTACCATCCAGTCGAGAATCATTTTTACGATATCCAGTCGAGGCTGAAGTCACTCTGGCACTTCTGTTATACGTAACAGTTAATTGTGTATATACGGTACATCGACTAAATTGAGCACCATTTTTTGAAATGTTTATAAACATTTAAATTGTTAATTTACAGAAAATTTGTTCAACAAGTAGTTTTATGGGCTACATTCACTCGGATAGTGGAACCATTAATCCACTCAAATTATTTTCGCAAATAAATACACCAAAAACTTTCTTAATTTTCTATAACTTTTTTGTTAAACAATAAGCAGTTTTTCATTATCCACTTCCAGATATTGTACTCATTTAAAGTTTATAGTAGCTATGGATTTGAAATTACCTATCACAAATCTATGGAGATTATGACACAATGTTTTAAAAACAAAGAATTTGTTTTTAATAAACGAAGTATAAGAGTTTAAAAGTAAAAATTTTCTAGGTTTCATTGATTCATGATTTAGCGTAAAATTTTATAATATTTTTGCCAACGCAACGATCTGGTTTACGAAGATGGATTATTTAGATTATTGCATGAGCACTTGTCTCCAGATTTTCTTGCTATACAATCAAAGTTTTTAAGCTTCACAGTACAAACTCATATAACAATCACGTGAAACTCCTATGCCGAACTATAAGCGGCAGTGGCTGAATTTACGACGCCTGACGCGCAGTGTAAAGTACGCAAATACCGGGGACTTGACCTAGCTCAGATATGCACCATTTTTTCGTCTACCCTCTCCACTCGAGTTTCCCGTCCTTGTTTTATGGGTTTGTGCTTCACAGACTTCAGTACATGAACGCATGGTATTTAGCCCTAGAATAGTGACTTCTATAGATATAGAAACTGCTTTGAGGGGATTCATGACATGAACCCATTTTATTTTGTCAAAAGCCCATCTCATCTTTTGAATTTTTCCCATAGTCTATCCTTTAACTCATTTTTTCTTCAATAAACCTATAAGTGTAAACTTATAAGTTTAGGTACATGGAGATTCTAACACATCGAATTATCACATCGAAATTTTAAAAATTATTTATTATTTCAGTTTAGACATAATTGTTTCTTTTTTTTTATTTCCCAGGAAGAAGAGAAAACAATCGAGGAATTTTTATATTATAGCATGCTCACTTTGGATGCGGTGGTATTTCAATGGTCAATGAATATAACTTTCGTTAGTGATTATTATTCGATGTATTTACCATGTAAGGAAGGAACTTCAATTTCAGGACTATACTAGGAAGCATGCAAACCACTAACTCCTTGCCAAAGAAGTTAGCCAATATCAGTGTAGGCTACTTTCTTTAAATTGTTTCGAGCTCCCCGAAAACGTGACAATGAATGTCAGTAGTATGTATCCTGGCATCTATTAAAGTACGAGAAATGAATCATTTATTAATTAAAAATGTAATTTTAAATTACTTTAAGTAATTTTCCTTATCACTTTATAAATAATTTATAAATATATAAATAATCTTACAGAAGGAATTTAGTAATTGGTTGAGCTTAGTATAAATACTTTTCTAAATGGTACGAAACAGGAACGCATCACAAGAATGTCTTTTGACAAAACACGTGAAATTTTCAAAATTTATAAAAATCATCACGTTAAACCGCCATCCATTTTACGGATATTGCAATCGCTGGAAAATAAGAAGGTTTATAAACATAAATTTTTTATATAAATAATGCCTAGAATACAAACAAATGTCTTTTTTTTCTTAAGGTTATAAAGGCAAATGATGAAAGAGCAAAGAAGAATATTTATTTGACAACTGCGAATAAAAGTAAAATTGAAATTATTCACCATTTAAAAAAAGGCTGTTATGAAGAACATTTTTTATAAATATTATTAACAATTGATGAATTTGCATTGTACAGAAAATTAGTCAATTTCTTTTCATGTCAATTTTTTTTCATCCGACAGTGCATGACGAAATTGCAATAATAAATAAATAGTAGCTTCGCATACATAGTGACCTAGTAAGAAAAAGACACAATATATTAGATTTAAGATGTAAATTTAGAATATAATATGGTTTACAATAATTTCGATTAGATTGGAAGTTTAGAACTACTAAAGTATGGTTTGCTACAATTTCGATTGGGCTACTGTTGGCAGTGAGTCAAAAAATTTATGAAAGTAAAACTTATGGTTATTCTATAAACAGGAAAAAATTATTAAGAAATAAAAAAAATTAAAAATTATCTTTTTATTAATAATTTCAGGCCTTTCTAAGAATTTTCGTTCACCGTGCCTCATGTATAATGTATTCTAATTTGCTAATGAAATATAATATTAAAAACAAAAATTGATACATAATAATTTTTTAATACAGAAGATTTTTAAATAATTTTGAATGAATATATTTTTATTTAGATACTTATTGTAAAGGAAAGTTGAATGATCTTTCAATTTTAATATATATTATATAAAAAAATTCCATAATATTTAATAATATAAACATTCAGATAGAACATTATAGCGTGGATAATGACAATTTATTTTATTTTGCTAAAATACATTTTCTTATTGAACTAAGTTAAATTCCAAAAATAAGTTCTTCCTTCCGAAGATGAGTGAAAGATTCTAAAAATGCGTTAGATTCGAGTGTTTTAAAATTGTTATAATTTTTAAAATAAAGGTATTTACACTTAAACAACCGAATTTAACTTCAACTCCAAAATAAAAAGGAAATTAAGAAGATTATTTTTAATTATATTGAAGAATACAGTAATAAGTTTTTGAATCAAATAAATAATTTTCTTTTCTGGAATTTAACAAATTTTTGTTTGTTATGGGTTGGAACAGGTAAAAGCGAATTATAATAATAACTTATTCAAGTTATACTCATTTATCGTAAGGTAAGCATTAGATCATGTACCATCAAAACTCATCGGGAAAACTTTACTTTTTACACTAAGTAGTTGTGCAAACTACTAGTTGTCCATGCTGTAATGTACGGCCGCAATTAATTTATTGATTGAATTCTATAATTGCATCAACATTCTGTTATTGTTAATCAATATAATAAGTTTGTTAATTAGCAGATAAAATAAATTATTATTATTTTTATTATAATTATACCTCAATTGAACTGAATGTAGTATATGTATCGTAACAGTATGGAGACAGATTTCTCTTGTACTGGAAAATTTCATCTTCATATACAGAGTGTTCGTGACTCGGTGGCCATAATTTAAGAGCATATTTTTTTGACAATTTTCAGTTGAAAGTGTCATATATACTGTCATCCAAAATCCACGTAGTACTCGACATTTATACTCTACATTATTACTCGAGCTATTTTGATCTATAGGTAATAACTTTTTTAAATTGATTTTTACAAAACTAATTGATGATACAGAAAGGATTACAGTTCGGACATTAAAAGTAAGTAAAAATTGTCACATTTGAAGTTGCTTACTCCACACAACTAAAGAAAATTTAAGATTGTTTATTCTCAATTCGTTTTGAATATTTTTTGTGATTCTTACATCACTTCCTTATACAGATTCAATTAAACACCTAAATTTACATGTTTAAATTAAGATTAATGCATTGCGTAACCTTATATTTCAAAATATATACCAAAAGTATAAAAAACAACCACAGACAATTTTTAAAGGACGTATTTATTATCATAACAAAATATAATAATTTGATAATAGGGTAATGTATAGTACCCCGGATACAATGTATCCGTAGTTCAGACTATAATGAGATTGTTCTATAGAGTGTATATTTGAGTGTATATGTATAATATATCACAAGCCAAATGAAATTATATACAGATATGTAATGAAAAAACAACTAATAAGATTTTTATTTTCAAATATGTATATATTTTCAAATTTGAACCTATACACTTTCTTAAATATCAATTCAACTTCACTGACATAGGGAAATCCACAAAAATATCTTACCGTATACAGGTCAAAAAATAACGAGAGATGTCGTGGAACACACGGTAGGAACTATCTTCCTTTCGTACTTTGGTACATTATAAATAAAGTCCTTAGTTTTTTATACACAAGATATTTTCTGAAAATTTAAGGTATTAATTTTAGAAGTCAAATACTTGTTTGATTCTTTAAAGAATTTAATTGTATAGGTACTTTGAGTTTTTACTGTATGAAATAAATGTAGTATTAGTTTAAAAAAGACATATTTCTGATTTAGTAGTCAACCCAATATGTGAGAACATTAAGTTTGGTTTGATTAGTATATATATTATGTCATAACTTAAAAATTTCCTTGCACTTACTGTAAATTATCTTTGTTATCTTTAACCTCTGATTACTTTTACAACTCAATTTTTTAAAATGATAAATCATAAAATTTTGACAAAAACTACAAATTGACAAATTATATAGAAAAATTTTTGCATTTTCGAAAAATATATAGCAAGCTGAATCAATTGAAAAAGTTTTGGTTTCCTAGGTTACTTAGATGAAAATCGGTTTTTGGTATCGTTTTTTTATTGCACTTTTTTGGTTTTACCTCCCAACCAGCAAACATATCAGAACGTTAACGTGCAATAAGGAACATAGTTTCAAAAAGAAATTTTATGCACCCTGAGTCAATAAAAATACCGGTTTTAGTTGTTTCTAGACACTCAGGGAAAGTCTGTAAGAGAAACATATGTTTCAATTACAATTAAATTCATAATTATTAAAATATATAATTATTTTTCCTAAACTGAACTGTAAAGATTACACATTGAATAATATGCGCCTTTAGGAATAATCAGTGGGAATGATTCTAGGCCATCCAAGATGCATTTTAACTTTGTACTATATATCAAAAGTTATTATCGATTTTTGTTAAATATTGTTTAAGAATAGTAGTGCTTTATGGATATATTATTTCCAAAACTATTCTTGAAGAATGAATTTAAAAAACACACAAATATAAATTTTGATAGCTGGTTCTACACTTTTCCCTATTAATTGTATGATATATGATGACCGTGTCGCGCGAGTATCCAGTGTTGTCGGCCATTAATGGATGTGTGACATTGCGTGCATCGAATAATCAAATATGATTTTTGTTCAAGTATGCTTATAATAATCGTTTATTTCATTTAGTTAACGTCTTATAAATAGACAATAATATAATTGTTGTGATTTTGTTAATATCCTTTTTATTGAATTCATTATACTTGGATAGCCTTTGCAATATGGTTTAAGAATGAATACATATCAGTCAGTATCTGTTGTTATTTTCTTTTCATTAAAAAGATAACAAAAATAAAATTAATACGTAGACAAAAATCTAAATGTCACACGACCTTTTATATACATTAATATACACTTCACGAATAGAAAAGTGGAGTTGTTTTTAAAAAATCTTTACTAGTATGCTAGATATGAAACAAAATACGGACAAAAGACCCAGTTGACCTATGTTGCTCGAATTCACTTTTTACGCCCTGAACACGCAATAAAAATTTCAGATTTATATCTTTTTTCGTTTTTACGTTATCGTGTTGATAAACAGGCGATCAGACAAGCGAAAATGGACTAATTAACTGATTTTATAACACCTATACCAAAATTATGTTCGTCGCTTCAATATTTTTGGTTGTTACACACTTGGGACTTACCTTAGTATACCTTGATATATTTCATATATACATAGCATAAGAATTATATGGGATAAAAAAAATTAACATTTCAAAAAATTTGTTTTATTTTTTCATATAAGGCAAACTAACTTTTGTTTATTTAAATAATTACGATTTACAAAACCCAATTGACCTATGTTGATAATATTTATTAACCCAAGCCCACTTTTACGTCCTGAGAATTCTATAAAAATTTCAGATTTATATAACCTTTCATCTTTTTGGTTATCGTGTGGACGCATGGGCGTACATACGGAAATGGACTAATTAAGTGATTTAATGAATTATTGAATAATGATTGAATGACTTATTGAATATTACTAAGTGCAGTTAAAGCTAAAAGCCATTATTAATTTTGTTAGTAATTATGTCAAAAGTATTTCAAAATTGTAAAAATTTTACTTGTATTACAATTTTGGTGAATATTTAACCAGTAATTGCGTCATCGATTATGGAAACGTAACACATAATATTTAATTCAATAAATCTATATTTGTAATAAAATAAATATAATTTTTACCTATATTGTGGTTGGTTTTTTTTAAAATTATTTATTTTTAGTTTTCCTCTAAGTGCAATGATTTTTTTTATATTTTTAAGGAATTGACGTAAATGAATTTGTAAAATCAATATTTGTCATGTTAAAGCAGCTTTCAGCTACCCAGAAATTATGAAATTTTTTTTGACGATGGTACATTTGTAAAATATATAAATTTAAATATAACATTCAATATGGAATTTTTGTTAGATTTTTGAGGTATACCTGAGGTACAATAAATTACCTTTATTTAATATGGACGCACTATTTTTTCTTTTTAACAACGGGTTTTTAGCTTTATTTTTGCAAATATTTAGTAGGGATAACAACAATGTAATATAGTATTCCCTGATATCCCACCGAAATAGAAATTTGTATGGTTCAGCGAAAAAATATATTTGATAAACATGCTTAAAGCAAACAACACTTACACCGAAAAAATATATTTAAGAAAGTAAAAAAAGTTTGATGTGTAAAAATTTTTTAATGCTATTTTTCTAAGCTTACTAAAAGTTGTGATGGGCTGGTGTAGTGCATGGTATATGCATGAAGGAAGTGCACTAAGCATCTGAAAATAATTGAGGAGCTGATAAATGACATGATCAGCGGAAAGGTGGTAAAACATATATGGTATCACAATGGGCTCTAAAGTCTAAGTGTGTCCTTCTAGGACAGCCAATATAATCTAACCTAAGGAGAGTTTAAACTTAATTAACTAATTAATTGTAAACTACTGGCTGTATTCCCCTTAATTATTCTACAATATGAATTGCATTGGTGATAATCGCTTTTGTTTTAAGTATTTTTGTGCATTGACGTAATAATTTGGATATAATTTTATTAATATCTTAAACATTATAACATATTTCTATAATTATATCATGTATGTTACATTTTAAATAAGCATTTTCTAATTTATAATATTTTCAAATTGGTATGCGGGAAGAAATTTTAGATTAAAAAAATATAATTACTTTGTTATTTAAGGTTGTTGTCTCGCTATAGGCAATGTGGGCATAGTTATACGGAGTTAAAAAATGAAAAACCAAAATTATTGAGCGTTTTTAAGATATTTTAAATCAAAATTAAATAATTTTATTATTGAACAGAAATAACAATACATTTTGTTCAATTTTAACCCCTTCAAGACACAATTAAAATATTTAGCTGGATTTATAAAATTATTATCAATTATAGCTAGACCGGCTTCTTTTGCGGTGGCAATACTATTAACATGCATATAATCCAAAGATTTACAATAATGTAGTGCGTCCGTGAAACCCATTTTTCAGTAAAATATAATAACATTTTTGGTTATTAGAATAATCGTTCGCTTGGTAATGTGTAAATTTTTTACCTGACAAGTAAAAGAGATAATGATTGTACCAATTAACAAAAAGAGACATTTTACATCTTAGATTAAAGATTTTTCTATAGATTTTTTTTTGAAAAAAAAAAAAACATTAATTTACGATTTTTTTTTTTGATCAAAGAAAACTTTTCTTCCTTGATTTGCTCAAAAGATTAAAACAACAAAAACAAAGGGATATCCTATATTTATAAGTATATGTATAGTTATGCGCATGTCTATAAAATATACAATGTCTCAGTTTTCAGTACGAAATCACTCTTGATTTACTAGATAGTATACGTATATATACGAACATGTTTGTATAAATTTGAATGCAACGGAGGTACTACCTTAATGATTATTATTATCTAAACTAATAATTGTTATTTGCCAATAAAAAAGTTTTTCCGTTTTATCAGTTACATGAATGTTATATAAAAAATATCCCAGATAATAAAAAAAATGTAATCATAAATTTTTAAAATTTTGCTTTGTTTTCCTTTCCTTGAATGCAATACTTTACTTCCTAGATTACAATATTTTTTCGTTTACAAAAGATTGAGTTAACTTATCGATTATAAAGTCGTATGTTTTTAAGGGTCCAACTATCCTAAATAGTATAAAACTTTTTTTCTAAATAGATACATTTTCGTATATTTGCTAAAAATTTGAAAAAAATAACTCATTGAAGATACTTTTTATTGTAATCATAAAATTCACTTTTTTCCTATCAGATTGGAATTATTTTTAATTTTATAGCATAGAAATTATCGAATTTAGGCCATTTGAAATAAGAATTGGGTGTGATAAACAAAGAAGAAATATGTATTGACGAATCTCGAATTTATTGTATATCTGTGTAGCAATTTTTAGGACTTTTCTTTACGAAAATGATAGTGTTACCAAAAATCTGACGTTTTGTGTGTCAAATAATGAGTAATTAATACGTCTTCGGTATAAAGAAAAATCGATATATACTCAGTCAAAAATAAACGCAAAATTTAAACCATTCTGTGTGTTATTATTATAAAATTACATGTCATTCACATATAATGTTCTTATTATAACACTAAGCGTGGTAAAACAGGAGCATTTTTGTGAAAATGAAAATGATATCAAAAGTTTAATATTTTATTTTTCAATTAATCACTATTTTATACGTCTTTTGTGAAAATTCAAATCAATTCTCTGTGCGGTTTATGAGAAATCTAATATGCTCTTTTATTTAGGTAAAAACAAAGACTTTGATACTAAATTTCTCGTTGACCGTACAGAGAATCGATATGAATTTTTCACAAAAGACGTATAAAAGAGTGATTAATTGATGAATAAATTTTAATTAACTAATCACAAATCACAGTAAAAAGTGTTGGATTGTACACTTGATTCATCTTCAAATTTTTGAAAGATTTATAGTGAAGGACTTATATATTATGTATGTTAGTGATATACCAAATGTTAACGATAATGTGCATCTTACGATGGTGGGATTGCCTCAAATTTTCTCTTACTTTTGCTACTTGGTGAACCATCGTCAAGTAACTCGATTCATAATCATTTTTACTTAAACTACCAACAAAATTTTAATAGAAATAAAATATTGAAAAATCAATATATGAACTTGAAGCTAATTAATCTTTTATACAAGCTTTTATTTCTGAATGCCTATCGGGTTCAAATCTTATATTAAAAATTGAGGTACTTCTGGGTGAAGTAGAGAGCTGGAAATTGGAGAACATGTGTCAGTCTGATGAAAATACAATATTATAACATTAAATAGTACAAATATTGTGGAAGCAGTGGAGATTTAAATTTCTTCTTGTCGCTTCCATCATATTTGATACATGTCAAGCTTTTATACAATGAGAAGAAAAAAAATGGATTTTCCCTGACTGATATGAAGACTGTAAAATCTAGAGACCCTCTTAACCAGGATAATTTAAATTTAACGCTTCAAGTTTTTACAAATGTAACTAGAAAAAAACAAAATTTTAATACAATAAAAGCTTGTCGCTTTAAAAGTATTTTTTATTAAACTTTTTTTAATACATAATTAGCAAAAATTTCAACACAAACTTAAAGTCATTAGAAAGTTTTCTTTAGTTATTGAACTAAGTTTTGCTGTTTAAGAGAAGAGCAAAATAAGTGCATGAATTTCTGAATCAGAATCATTTATTACATCACTATCATACATTTATTAATATTTTAATTAATTGGTAATTGTTCCTAACAATAAATTTACGGTGTTTGATCGTAAAATAAATGATTATATTATATACGAATTTATTTATTTGTATTTATTATGAGTGTGTGTGGTAATTTATACCAGTTGTTTATTAAATCACTTCATTTAGGATTTACACTCAATGATCCAAAAACATTATATCTTAATTAACACCATTAAAGATCGAAAAAATTACCAGAGTGTAGTTTTAAATAATGAATATTAATTTTGAAAATGTTTTGTTAAAAATTCCACTGATTTTATTGGAATTTTTCGCAAATATCTTGGAGACGATTTTCTATAAGAGTCAATTATTTTCTTTGTATGAGATTTATTCTATGTTTTTGAAAACGTCGAAACTGTGGGATTACCATTTATCAGCCTGACATTAAGGTAACAGTATTATATTATTTTTTAAAACAAGTTTTAGGTAGGTATTCAAATTAAGTACATTTACTCACTCATTTTGAGAGTTGTTTTTAGAAAATGTAGCACTTGTTCTTACTGAGTATAAAAAATATCCTAGTATAAGGCTTCGCCAAAATCAATTCAGCCAGGAAAATCGAGCAACAAGACAAATAAATCGACAGACAGCCAGAGTTAATTTGATATTTATAATATTAGTATAGATATTCACGTGAAATGAAAAATGTCTCTTGTGAGAGTGGAGAAGATGCTAAAGCAAATAAGCCGTTACAAAGTGTTTGTTTTACTTCTAATACACCCGTTTCTTCAGACTTAGCCACACATATCGTATATTCCGTCTATGGTAAGCACATTCCATCTACCTAACTTTGAGCACTATCAAATTTACCCGACTTCTTTATGTCCGTCTTCTTAAATTTCTTATTATTTATCTGTGTCTCTTTCTTATTCCCCGACTTCTTTATGTCTGTCTTATTGGGCACAGTATGAAGGGGTTTTACACCTCCTTTGACCTTTCACAGTCCGGATAGCTAATTACGTTATCAAGCTTTATGACTAATGATGAGCTTTATGACTAATGAGAATAAAGTTACGCCAAACTCTGCTGTGAATTTTTATGAAAAAGCACGCTTACAAAACGAAGCTAATGAGACAGGTAATCGCGGTCTTGGTTTTGATTTTATTCATCCTAAACTATAAGGGATAAAAGTCTTTTCAGTTTTCGATGATCGAACAAACCCCAAACAATACTGGTTCTCGTTCAGGTTGATCTCTCAACATCTTACCGAGTTATCATTAGTTGAATTCTCGTTTTTTCATAAGATTTATATTTTTAAAGTTAACATAAATGGTGAGAATTAACCATATATAATTATACTTTGTAATGCAAGCATAAGATCCAAAGTTCAAAAGGCTATTACAAATTATGATATTGGAATTTTATTTGGTAATCGTAAAAATTTGACCCGGAAAAAATAGAATGAAAATTTTATAGGCATGGATTATTGTTCTAATTTCGAGTTGGTTGGGTTGAGTTTGTCGACTTTAGAGGAGTTGGATGGATTTTGAAGTTTATAGCCCTTACGTTCAAAAACAGGACCTATTAAAGAAAGTTTTTCGGGTCTATTTTTTCCGGTCTATTCTTTCTTAAATCCAATTTCTGTAAATGAATTCATTTTGCTTAAAAATACTAAGAAGTATATCAAAAAGTTTAAAAAACAAGTTGTATATATTTATATGTTTATGTATCTTACATATGTGATATGACAACATTATATACACATAATATAATACATTACATTAACATTAACAAGGGCAGGCATCACCGCATATTATATTATATACTACATATTATTTATTATTAAAGTTATACATAAAATAATAACAATAATCATATACTTAATACTGACTAACTTGTTCTAAAAACTTTTTATAGTTTATTAAAATTTATAGTGATATGAGCGAATTTATTTATTTGCACACTGGTCGTACTGTTGTATTGAGGTGCTCATCCATACGAATAGTGAATGGTATCCATCTCTGGGTATCATTATAAGAACATTATCAATTCTATCTCAATATTATTATTGAGATCTTTTTATTTTTTTGAGTTAACAAAAAATATTAATAGACAATTATTATTATAAATGTATAGTTTTTAAAATATTAATTTATTTAATATAATTCAAATATTATAACTAGTGTTTTCTTTTTCTTCAAATTTGTGATTCAATAAATAGAATATTTTTGGTGAATTTTTAATTGTCTTTTTAAAAATTTTTGTGTTTACGTTTATTAATTGTTGACATTCATTGAATCTTTAGGTAAGTGTTAAATATTTTTTATTAATCAAGTATTTTCATTTATGAATTGAGAATATAGATTATTATACAGTTGTGGACAATTTGTTAGATGTTTAATGTTTATCTTATTTGTTAGATAAATTTTTAATTTTTGTTTACGTACCTATAGGGTGATCAAATTTAGTTTATATATTTTTTGTTTGACTTAAGGATGTAGGAGCGCCAGAGAAACTTTGCATAAAAGTCTTGATTTTTTTTATATGCAGTTGGGCCAATTCTTAATCAATTCTGAAAATCTTAGGGGGGAGGGGCGCCCGATTATTTAAATAAATAAACGACTTCAAAAGAAGGCTAATTTAACGATGGTCTTATGGAAAAACAGTAGGTAGATGATATGTTTACATAGATTTCTTCAAAACTAGTCAGTGGAAATTAAAAAACTACTATTTAAATTAAAGTTAAGACCTTAATAAATTATTGAAAACAAGGAGCGCTTTTATATAGCTTTCATTTGATCATCCTTTAGTTTAATGGCAATAATAGCACAAGAAATCTGTCGTATAATGATACTGTATCATTATTTGTATTTTCATTAATGGTCGCAAAAACGAACCACTTAAAATGGTCAAAGCTCGAATAATTTGAATTGTAAGCCGAATTTGAATGCGGCTTTCGGCATTCAATTCATTAGAGCCTCAGGATATTTTGTGACCAAAATTGACTAATTAGAATTTAAAAAAAAGTAATTTGCATAAGTAATATGCATTTTAAATTAATCGTAAATATACTAAATTCAAAATTCGGTTTATATAGTGAAGAAAATAATTTCAAACTTACACGGGGGTTTTTGAAGTCGCTGAATACGATTATCGGGAATTGGGTACACGATATCTCCGTCGTCTCCTGGAGTTTCTGGGAAATTTGTTATATAATCGATTCAAACTCGTTACTCGGGGGTTTTTGGGGTTGCTGAACACGAATATTGTGACAAAATCGGGCACCATGGATTCGTGCCAAGCGCCTTAGTCAATTGGGCCATACGAGCTCTAGACACAGAGTGCAATTTTTTCAACTCATCGAATTTTTATTAGTGTCAACATTTTTTTTAAAGGAATCTTTCCCTAAGATTATATTAAAATGGATTTTACCGATTTTGATTAAAGATATCCCTTTATGAATCGATGAATTGAAGACATCCAGAACTAAATTGCTTTTGATTGTACAATTTTATTTCCTTGAGAGAGAACCTATACATGAATATTAACCTAGATAAAATAAACTACTAAACTGGTTATTACTTAATAAATTAAATATTAACTATACTCTATAACTTATAGACAGATGCATTTTTAGTTTCATGAAGAACTTAGGATAATATTATTTATTGTAATTATAATATTCGATTATTTTTGACAGCTATGCACACTTAAATCCATCTCTAAATTTATGTTTACCGAAATTGTACTTGAGAGTTTTTTTAAGTAGGTAAGTTGCAGAAGTCTATAACTTTACACGTAATTTACGTAGGAATTCCTACACGAAAATAATATGGTCGCGTCAATTACAAAAATTAAACAGTTAAATTATAGTAATAACGGATATTTTATTATTTCAAAATATTTATCACTTATACTTACAATAAATATAAAAATCCCTGTGGTATCTTGCGTACTTTTGGAAGCAAATAGTTATATAAAAAGATTTTTTATAAAGTATTCCTAGAAAAAACTTATTTTTAGTAATGATTACTAACAAGTATTTTATTGTAATTTTAAAATATTGAAATTAGAAATACTTTTTTATTAATTCAGTGTTCGATAAGGTAATTATTCAGTAAATAATAAAATACCCAAAGAAACCACATTTAAAAATAATTTAAGGCAGTACCAAAATTAACGCAAGAACTAATTTTAATAGAAAGTTTTTATTAATTCATAATAGTTTAGAGTATAGGGTTATGAATAGAATTATATATCCGATAAAATTTATAGTATACCAAGATAAAATTTCAAGATCTTGATGGCACATAGCAATTTTGTTGTCAAAATTTTCCTAGGACATTTTGCATAAACGTTCTCCCTGAAGGCGTGAGTGGTCGCAAACTAATTATCAGATACTATTTCAACCATAATTTGTACGAAAATCGCGCTGTAACTGCTTAACTTTATTATTTTTAAAACTTTGCCCGAAAGTAAAAATGGAGTCTTTTCCGTCGAGGTCTTCTTTAAAAAATTTTTCTGTTTATATGCTGTCTTTGCTTTTTCATTTCCAACATTTAACCATCATTTTTATAGAGGACACCCTGTATAAAAATTAGAAACTTTTTATTGCATCAATATAACAAAAAAACTATATTAAATAACTTATTATGTCAAAAGGAAATAAAAAATGCAGCTATCATTTGTTGAGGATTATTAATCCTTTCTCATTAAATAAACCATATATGGAATAATTTTATTGTATTTGATAATTGCTTTTAAAATTCATTACGGAAAAAAAGATTTCACTTTAATTGCAATATAATCATTTGACAATTTTGGTTTTTCCTAAAATTATATTCATTAAAATTGTCCTTAATAGTACCAATCATTTCATTTTTGAAAACAACTTATTTTAAAATGCATTCAAGTTTTAACAACGATCAATTTATATTTAGAATTCCGTATATCAATAGAAACAAGTGAAAATAAACAATTGACTGAATTAATTGTTGAAATACCATGTATAGACAGTGTTTATTACTCTGTCACATTACACATACATACATGTTACACATAGAAAACTGATATTCCCATATAATATTACAATTTGCGCATAATATGCGCTCTCACGGGTAAACAGTTATGTTTACGAAAAAATGTTTCAAACAAAAGTTGTTTATTTTTGTATAAAGATTTTTTGTATTTAAACTTTTGTTCTATCTCTAACGGTTTACAAGATGGGTCCTACAGAATCAAAACTCAATTGATCTATGTTGCTCATTTATTTATTTGTTTGATATCTCCTTTCGTTTTTGAGTAAGCGTGATGACAGACGGACAGACAACAGACGACAGACAGACAACCGGAAATGGACTAACTAGGTGATTTTATGAACACCTATACCAAAATTTCGTTCATAGCATCAATATTCTTAAGCGTTACAAACTTGGGACTAAACTTAATATACCTTGGTATATTTCATATACATGGTATAAAAAAGCAAAATAAATCAGTCAGGATAATAATATTATACCATTAATTAATTATGAAAAATTGTTTGTTTTGAAATTTATATGAGTTATTGCTTAAATGTATGAGTCAAAGAATGTTTTAGTGCAGTGCAAAACTGGTTGTTTACAAAAAATTAGCTAAAATCTTTTTTTTTTTTTTTGTTATCTATATATGTATTTGTATTCAAATTAGGTACCACAAAAAAATATTCTATGAATATGTAAAATTGTTGCTGGGTTTACGTATTTTTTTAATCAGTAACATAAACTAAATAAATTTTTTTAATGATTAATTTGCATATTTATCAAGAATAAAAATAATTTTATTTCTTTAACCTCCAGTGTTCATTTTTATGTTATTGAACAGGTAATTTTCACAATAACTACAAAATTCAAAAAAGTATAAAATCAGTTTTAACAAATAGTTTTCTTAGGGCCCCCGCAGACTGCAGACTTTTTATCGGCCAATAGATTAGTCGGGTTGGGCTGAAAGTGCGCACACCGAACCAACTAAACAGTTTGGTTGGTGAACAGGGCGCAGACTATCCAACAGCCGGCCGACTATTCTCGAACCTGTTTGTAACTGACTGTTGAAGCGGTCGCACAATGAAAATATTGTCCAGGAAAATTATTGCTCTCATCATACTCCGGAGGAGGAAAATCAACAAGAGATTCCGAGAGTATCGGGTGCATCCCATTCTCAGTGATAGATTAGTTAGTGGAAAATTTTACACTATGCATTCCAAATTACTTGATTACCCGAAAAAAATTTCCGCCTATTATTGAATGAGCATTACCAGCTTCAATGAACTTTTCAAGCTAATTGGACCAGCAATAGCGAAGGAGGATACAAATTTAAGACTTTCTATACCTGTGGAAGAGCCAAATCACAGAGCGAACTGAGCTATCGGCCGACTAAACAATCGTCATGTATGCGCAGGCGTGTATGTGCCAATACTGATTAAACAGTCGGCCGATAGTTGGGCGACAGCTTTGTTTGAATGTAATCGGGTAGCCCATCAAACTTTTTTATCGGCCGATACTGAATCGCTGTAGTGTGCGCATATGCATTCCTCTCCATACTGATTAAGAAGCCGACCAAACTATCGGCCGATAAAAAGTCTGCAGTCTGCGGGGGCCCTTATAGTATCGAGACTAAAAGACTTCGACTGTATTTTTCGAGCGATCGAATACTTACTTATTTTTCTCATTATAAGATTTATTTTAACAGAAAATAATATATAAATTAAAAATTTAAAGAAATTTATCGACACAAAATCAAGTCTGATCGATTCGTTTGTGGCTGCTAAGCGGATGCATGGATTTTGATTTGTTTGCCTGTTTGAAAGGTAATTTGATCGAGCGTGTTCTTAGATATATTTCAAGAAAATATGCTCAGCCGTTTCAACATAATCTCCTTTTTTCAAATTGATGTAGATTTATACCTCTCGTGAACAACTAGAGGTGATGGATGATCTTAAAACGGCAGATTTTCTTGAAACAGAGCTAAGAATATCAAATCCCTCTATCAAATAACCTTTTAATCACAAAAAAAAGCCAAATCGGTTTAGCGGTTCAAGAGCTACGATGCCAAAGACAGCATACAGATAAGGTAAACTTATAACATCCTTCTGTATTAGTCGAGGGGGCTAAATGTTTTCTTTCTTCTCGTTGATACATTTTAATACAACAGTCAATTTAAATAAGACATGCACTGCCATCAGTAGATACCTGCAATTTATTTTTTTCTCTTTTTCTTTTTTTTTTTTTTTTTTTTTTTTTTTAAATCTGGTAGCATTCAAACAAATAAAAAACATAAAATTTTTTATCGATTCGTTTCAGACACCTTTTTTGTGGTCTACACGAATATGATCTCATGCTTTAAGGAAATGATCACTGACTTTGTTGAGCAATATGTTAGATTACTCATCCAAAAACCAATATCTGTAAAACACTTGATAAAAAAACAAAAAATGTTTTCCAAGCAAACATTTTTAATAAAGTTAAATTGAGGAACAAAGTCAAATCCCTTCACTTTTCGATTATTTTTTATTCGTCTATTCTTATTCATTAATTTTTTTACTAGAATTACAAAGACAACGATAATTTCCTAAAATTCAAATTTTGGTGCAATAAAAGATTTTCCATATTCCAGAATTTTCCCACATATAATAGATTAAGATTTAGTTATCTATAGAGAATATTAATGTATTTTTTTAATATTTTTAATTCATTGCTTACACCGTTATAACAAAGTAAAAATATAATTACTGCTTAAAAATGCTGTAATTAAGTGTAAAAAAATATTTAAAATGCATTATATAATACTCTGTTGATGACGTATAAGTACGTAATCTGTCAATTGGTGACAGTTCAATGTATAATTTACACTTTAAAAAATGAATTTACAACACAGAATTTACGCTCGTTATTATTAAGTTTTCTAATAAGAAGCCGTAGAATAGTATAATTTAATGAAATACCATTTAAATTGTTAAATTGTAAGTAATTAGTATCATACAGTATGTCAACAAATTTGACAGACCCGTACTATGATGTCACGTCCATATAAAAATTTGAATTACCGTTTTAAAAATTTTTAAATGCCCTCACTAAATTTGTACTTTTATTAATAAATTTTAAGTAATTAAAAAGATATTAAATACTAAAATAAAGGTTTAGTTGAAATGTCCAGTCATTAAAGTTACGGAAGAAAAATATTTGAACCAAGTTTAAATTTCATGAATATTCCCTATTCCCAATATTCAAATTTTAAAAGATTTTCCCTATTCCTGAATTTTCCCACATATAATTGATTAAGGTTTAGTAATCAATTGTGAAAAACGGCCTGTTGTAGTGGTCTGAGACACACAAGTTGCGTTTTTAAAATAGTTTTTTTCTTACAAAACATAAATTTTTCTTATGCGTAATTGAACTTTAATACTTGTGATTAAATTTAAATAATTTAGCAATGTATGAATGAAAAACATTTTATTTACTTTAAATAGTTTTATTAATAATAATTTATAGTTTAGCTAATAATAATAATAAAAATAAACTAAATTATGACGTCAAAAAAAAACTTTGTCGTATATTCGCGACAATAACAAAAATTATAAATAGAGAGTTATGAGAGTGATTCATTTAAATGGAGACAACCCAATAATACTAAAAGAAATTTTAAATCTAAAAAGGGGGTTCAAAATTTCTCCCTTCTAATTTCACATCATCGAGTTTTGTAGTCGAGGAAAAAAAAGTTTTTTTTTTTGTTTTTTCTGAATTTAAAATTTAAAAATAAATTAGAACCGGCTTTAAATAAATTCACAAAAAAGTAAAAAATTATTTTAAAATAAATAGTTCTATCAATAATTTCCTGCTTGAAAAATTATACTTTTTGAAATTAATGTTAATGAGACAATAAATTTTCAACTAAAAATACAATCAGTCGATTGCAAAAGGAAACTGCTTCTCTGAATTATTGTTTTCTCTAAAATTTTTCCATATGTAATAGCTTCCAAACTTTTATCATATTTACCGAAAAATTCATTTTTTCTTCAAAATCGAGAAATTTAATTTTTAATTTAGCCTATTAGTACTTTAAATTTCTTTAAGAATGCTCTGTGGAAAAATTGTCTATTTTGTTGTATTATATTCAAAAAATTTTATAAGTATATAATACATCTAAAAAGTGAATTTGTAATTATTCAAAATAAAAAAGAACAGGATATTACTAAAATAAATAATATTATTAATTTGATTATCTGATTCTTGTAATAACCATTATTAATTAAGCTTTAAACATTTCCTGCACGAATCGAATACTCGAAGGTAGAAATAAAAAAGTAGGTAAAAAATGTTGGAAATAAAAACTAGATATATGAACCGATTTAAAAAAAAGGAGGTTCTTCGCATAATAATAAACAAAATTTTTTATAGATAGATTCTAATTACAAAAATCAAAATTTAAAAATAAATTAATCTCAAAATATTTTTGTATACTATTCATATCAAATATATGACCAAAAACTGATAAGTAGTCATTTGGGGACCTTTTCCTATTAGAAAAGTAAATAAAAATATTCTGGAAACTTTTGATATTTTTATGACATTTACTTTATTAAATTATTTTTTAAATATTCGTTCCCGTGAGAATTACAGGATACAAGGTATGTTCAAATACTCTTAGGTATAATTGGGTCAAAGATATACAAAACAATGGGTATAAAAAACAATTATAAATAATAAAAAGGCAATCACTTGATCGGTCGTGAGCCAGTGTTTTCAACGTGATAAGTATGTTCCGTGACGATGACGTAACTATACTAGAATTTTTACCCCCAACTTAAAAGTTATTATAATAAAATCGTTAAACGCGGCTAAAGAAGTTTTCACTTCAAAACAATAAATTTCTGTAAAAACTAGAAAGTGTTTTCCATAGTAATTAGTTGAAATAAGCTTTATTTATTTTGCTCTCGATAGAATAAAAATTATTTGTTCGTCAAAAAATGATATTAATATGAATGCAATTTAATTTTGATTTTGACTTAAAGAATCATCCTGTATATTGAAAATTTACAATTTTTTTTATTAATAAATCATCGTGTATACACATTACACATACAATATTAAAGTTGCGTAGTTCTCTGTAATTACTGTCACGGTTACAATTAAAATACTGATTTCATTTGATTAAATATATATTAATATGAATTATTGACGTATATAGATCAATATTGATCATGCAAAATTATGATTTATAATTATAATAATTTTATTATAGCGCAAAACATTTAACTTTTTTTTAAATTTCCTCATACTCAATTGTATTATTCTCTGACGTCTTTCGACTTTCGATAATTTGTCTGTATTCTGAAGTTTGTAACGATTAAAAATATTGATGCTACGAAAAACTTTGGTATTGGTGTTCATAGAATCATTTAATTAGTCCATTTTCGGTTGTCCGTCCATCCGTCCGTCCGTCCGTCCGTCTGTCAACACGGTAACTCAAAAACGAAAAAAGATATCAAGCTGACATTTTTACAGCGTATTCAGGACGTAAAAAGTGAGGTCGAATCCGTAGAATCCATCTTGTAAACCGTTGGAGATTGAAAAAAAAATTTAAATGTAAAAAATGTTCCTTCAAATAAAAAAATAAACAACTTTTGTTTGAAATATTTTTTGTAAACATCACTGTTTACTCACGAGGGCATATATAAGATAGCATATATGTTTTTTTATGAAGATCAACTTTCTTACTTAAAGTGTTATTCTATCTCTTTCCGTTTAGGATATAAAATGGCTATTAAAGAAACTCGAAGAATTATGCCTAATCTGATATCAGAACATAATGTCCACCATCACCTGCTTTTTTTGACATAATGACCGTATATAATTGATAAATTGATTCGAAAATTTAAAAAAGTTAAGAACTTGAAAAATTACGCGGTGATTAACTGAATAATTCAGTTCAATTCTCTCTCTTTTTTCGGTCCGACAGAAAGATAAAATGTAGGTATAAAAAGAACTGCAGAGTTTTTTGTAATAACTAATCATGTGGTGCTGAAATTATTAGAAATTACTAGGTATCACAATTTATTTACTGTGCAAGGTTACTGCAACTATAAGTATATTTGTATATGTCTCGTATAACATTGTATCTCGTGTTTTTTTATTATTAGATACTGCAATTTTTATCGCTGCAATTTTTAAGACGCCTTTTCATCAATATAGAAAACATATAAATTACATAGAATCGTTATTTATTCTGAAGATTGTGCACATATAATCGAAATCGGGTCTGTACTTGCTCTGCTAACAGCAATGAGTAATTCACGGTAATCGTGGTCAATAAAATATCAAAAATTGCCGATAATTCGTAGAATTACATATTCTCTCGTTTTATATAATCATATATGTACGCTATAACTTTTAGCTCTTTTATTAAATATAAATATTATTTTCAATATATTTAATAAGCTATAAAAAAATAATAAAAAATAAAAGTAAGATTGACTGAATACAAATAAACTCTAACTTTACATACAGTTATGGTATGTTCAGGTTAGGTTTACGATTTTGAAATGTTTTTTTTTTTTTGAGCGATGTGATTTCGTAACCCTACTCATACACTATGTTGTAGAATGTCTCCCTAGGGCTTTATAATTTGCCCTCATTCTAGTGTTCCAACCTTCATTGGATACGACAATGATACTCTTTTTAATATTATTTAGAAAAATATTGTCACTAGTGAATATATATTTCAACACTTTGGACATATACTTTCAATATTTCATAATTTGGAATGCAAAATATGTACTTATATTTACATCTTAATTAAGACTAGATTAATACATAAATATTAATTATATTTCTAGACCATTATCGTTGCAAAGAGTAGGGATAATTTATTAAAAATTCTATTGATATGAGATACATGTGTCAAAAGTATTCTATAGAATATATATTAGAGTATTGAAATAAAGACAAAAATTGTGTAATTTTCTGTTTTGAAAACTGGAAAGTGTTATGCCACTTTTAGCTGGTATGATTATGTTATGTGTGGATTTATGTGAACAAAATATCTCCAAAACGAAGAATTTTTTCCCGAATTGTCCTCAAAGCAAGAGGTTTGATTTCTACCCGGTATTTAGGCCTTATTAGCAAATTTAGGAATTTATGCACGTTCGGATCATGGGGCAAAAAGAAGTATTCAACCACCCAAAACTTTTTTATAGTTTAATATCTTAAAATATTAAATGAGGTCGTGGTCTTTTGGTTACGGTGACTGTTTTTCTTGCAGAAGTTGAAATTAAAAACAAAATAGTTTTGATTAAAATTTTTCTTTTTATTAAGAAATTCATAAATTTTAGTGAAAAGAACATAGTTCTTACCGGGTGTCCAACGATACCTCTTGCTTCAGTTTTTATACCCTTTTACCGTTCAAAAAAAAAAAAAATGCCAAAAAAGTTTCTAAAATAAGTTTTTTAGGGCGACTCATTTGGTGTTCATTTTCCTTATTATAAGATTTTGAGGATTAGAAGACCACAAAGGATATTGGTAACTCCTGAGCAATTGGCTAAAAAACAAAAGTTTATGAGGTAGTTTAAACTAAAAAATACTTTTAAAATTTTCATATTTCCGAGTATCCTGTATACAAACCTAGGTTGAGAAGAAAAACATCAGTGACATTGCAACTGGAAAATAATAAAAAACCAAATTGATGGAAAATATTTATAAATTTTGTTTAATAAAATCAGTCATTAAAGAATGCAGGAATAAAATTAAAAGACAAATAATAGTCATTTAAAAGTATAAAACCACTTAAAAAGAATAGGAATTTTTAGCCATAAATATTTGTTATAAATAATGAAAAATAACTTTCTTGTAAACAAATTTAACCTTGCATTTATAATTATATAGATTGTGTATTTTCCAAGAGATATTATTGAAAAAAAACTATTTTTTATATTCTATCTTAGAAAAATTTATTTGTTTACCGTTTGTTATATCAATGAATTTTAATTAAATAAATAAAATAATTTTACTTGTTTATTATTATTTTTTTTTACAGGAATTTTTTGTTATAGTTTTTAGTCTTTTTGAAAATTTTAACGCATTTTTCCAAATAAAATGAATTTAAAGTATGCCATTGCATCGAAATAATAATTAATGTATATGCATTCCTATAAAACGGTATACAAGGTGGTTCAAGTTATAATAGCAAGTTCAGCGAGTTCAATAATTGATAGATAACGTTAAAATAATGACAATGCCTTAAAGACAAAGCCAGAAAGGGGTCCTTTTTTCGAAAAAGCGTTGTTCAAATTAAAAAAAAAAACATATTTTTGTGAATTTGGGCCATTTAGAAAAATTGGAAACTTGACAGGATTAGCTAAGAATCCTTCATGATTTAAATTTAAGACTTATGGTGATAAATTATTAAAACCAGCGGTACAAACATGATTCTGCTATCAACTCGTTTCGATTAAAAATCTCCAGTGTACCTAATAACATTTCTTTTTTCTCAAATTATAACACTCTGTATCTAAAAAATGACGATTTCGCAGCCGCTAGTGTATTGAAATTTTGAAAAATTGTCATTCTTTAAGCCTCATCAAGCATTTGAAGAAGTTATGCTTTTATTACTTGGACCATGTCACATACAATGACTGTAAAAATCAACTCGTTAACTTAGCGCATTTTAACTTTAGCCAAATCAATGATTTGGATACGATTTAAGGTGATTTATTGCAAGAGAAAATATGTTGTGATTAGTGGGATTGTAATTTTGACTGACACTGCAATTTATTTACGACGTATACACGCTAATTTAATGAGTAATAGCTATTGAGAATACAGATCTCTGATATGATATGGGTAAAACTTGTTAAGTTTGCACATAATTTGGCTAATAATTGTAGTAATATAGTTATTTTCTCTCTAACTTGACCCGATCTAATTGAAAAATAATAAATATTTCATTAGCTTTATTATTGTTCCAAACAACCTTTTTCGAATTTAATTTAAAAATATGGAACTATGGACATGAGAAAATATTTGATTTTTTATTTTATTTGTCGAATACTATTATTTATTACCTATAACTAACATAATACATCAAAAACACGTGAGATAATGCCTTGAGGGCTATTACGTGAGTAATTTTTTTTTTAAACTATTAATTTCTTGGTAATCATTTTATTTTATAGCCATTTTTATTACACACATATTTGCAGGACAAAAAAATATTATCTATTTGTGCAGAAGATTTGTCGTACAAGTTAAAGTGGGTAATAAACTCGCTTTTTTGTGGTTTATTATTTTTGTAGCATAGCAACAATTTGTTTAACTATAAAATCGATTTCTTATAGAATTTTCAATTTCTCACTGGTGGATTGTTGGGACCATGTTTACAGCACATACTCTTTCTTATAGCCATGATTAAGCATCACCATAGATTAAAAAAAACGCCTTTCATATAGCAAAAAATAAAATATGGAAACTTCGGGCTTTGGTTATCAACGAAATAATTAGTAAACAAATTACTTTGTTAATTATTAACTCGTATGCCAATAACATTAAATAGTTCTGTAGATTTACACATTATTTGAAAACTTATTTACCACCACATTTATTGAACACTTATCTACCACTAGTAACATGAAGCAGCAAACGTAATATTTATTTTGTTTTAAAATAATTTGTCTGGAGTTTCAAATAATTGCAGGTATTCAATCTTCCAAGATTTATAAGGATTGTTAGACCCTACCTTCGGCTAGGGAATAAAGAAAAATAGTATACAACCACTCACGGCCAGAATGTTGGATTTCTTGCCCTCTATAGGGTGATAAAATACTATTTATAATAAGAATAATTTCTGCAAAATTCTATCAGCGATAACCTACCAATAGGCCAATTTTCGAAAAGAAATTCGACAAAAGTTATCGTTCAAACGTTTACTTCACTTGAAAAGTATTATTGATTAGAAATTTCCGCAAGCATATTGCATATAAATAAATTATTGATTTCCAAGAACAACAAAGTGTTGTTGTCAAAAGTAACCGATGATGCTTTATTGTTATTGTTTCAATGAAAACTACTTTTCATCTTGGAGTTTGTTTTTAAAAACATCAAATCTGTCTATAATAATTATAATATGCTAATTTCTATTAGGTATAATTATATATTTATTATAGTTATGAAAAAAATTTATTTATTATATATGTTTTAATTATAATTTTAATATGGGCATGTAATTATCACGATAGAAACATATTAAGACATTTAGCGGATATTTTTGTCTAGAAGCGAGTATTTTTGTATTTTAAAAATATACAACAAAAAACTCGAATAAAAAAATTATAATTATAAAACTCATAAGCTGATAAAGTGAAGAGTAAAAAAAATGGTTTTTGGTTTACTCGATTGTTGCGAAGAATGGATTTTTTTTTTTTTTTTTTTTTGAGAATATCGTCTAAAAGGCATAAATTTTAGGAGCATGAAAAAAAGGATTTTTTCAAATTCTTAAACAAAAATTCTCTTTTTACTTACGCAAATATAATCTAAAAAGATTCAATCAGTATTTTTTATTACTCGATAAAAAAGAGGAGGCTGAAATCAGAAACGTCTCACGTTTTTAACATAGCATATGTTTTTCTTATCACAATTTTTCTTTGACAGCCACTATTTTTTGAGTCAAAACTATGCTTTTACTATAATTACAGTTTTAGTATAGTTAAATTTTAATTTTTGAAATTGTTTTATCTACGTCCGTGCGATAAGAACTATTTATTCCACTCATTTTGACTGGGAAACGGAAAAATGTTTATTACCGTACGTATTTTCACGCAAATTCTCCATGTTTTTGTCAAAATCTTAATTAGCAGCAAGCTACTATAGTAACATGTTTAATTATTTTCACATTTTAGAAGTGTTAATAAATTTTTGTACGATATACGTGTGATAACGCATTATTAACATACTTGGGTGATTACTCAACTCGAGCTACACGCTCGTGGTGCAATTACGCATGCGTACGTTAACCATGCTCTTATCTTATTTGTATCGAAAGAAATTGTTTTATTCCTAAGGTTGTGGATAGAAGTCCTCATAGGGTGAAAACTAAGCTAAATGTTTAAAAGATATCTATTTCTTACAAAATTCCATAATTCCTACTCATCAACCCACCATAATTATATAAAATACTAGCTGTTACCCGCCCGCATTGCTGGGCAACATCCCCACTTGCACCCCTCCCTCCACATTTCCTTGCGTTGGATAACAGTTTTGTAATGTACACATCATGCTCTTTTATTTGATACCCCACTTAGGTATATTTGTAAATATTCGATATTTCCTTCCCACTTTCTCGCTACACCTTTCTACCCTCCGAAGGTTAAAAAAATTTCTAAATGTAATTTAAAACATTCTGACCAAGTTTTGAACTATTAAAAGCCATAATTGAAAAATATGAATTTTTTATTCATGA
Source organism: Chrysoperla carnea (assembly GCF_905475395.1). Lineage (NCBI taxonomy): Eukaryota > Metazoa > Arthropoda > Insecta > Neuroptera > Chrysopidae > Chrysoperla > Chrysoperla carnea. The sequence goes on from NC_058339.1 coordinate 49,534,843, forward strand.
ACACCCCCGCAACCCCCCTTGTGGGTGGAATTTCGTAAAATCCGTTCTTAGCTGACCTCTACTTGGCAAAAGGAATAGGTATTCCTCCCAAATTTCAAGTCTCTAGGTCTTATAGTTCCAGAGATATCGTGATGAGTGACTATCTATCTATCTATCTATCTATATCTATAGAAAGTCTCCTATATATTTATAGATAATTCTTATAAAAGAAACTATTTTAACCGACACCATTCTTAAAAAAATTAAAATGTGAAATAAAATACATTTACGAGTTTGCTGTTTTAGAATTTTTTTGCATCACGCCTACCTTGAAAAGAAGGAAAAGGGAAAGAAAAATTTCATACAGCTTTGCACACAGTACTCCATTTTAAATTTCAATCCTAAATATTACACCGTAAAGTTAGCTTAAAAATTTTTCAAATATTTTTTTATTGATTGATTGTAAATTGATTTAGTAAAACTGTTTTGATTTTGATATTTTTTGAGGTAGGGCATTTTTGATGATTAGGTATTTATATATATAACATTTGTAAAATTGATGAATCATGCAATTTAAATTACATATGTAATAACTATAGATATAATTGTTCTATAGTTACGTCATTTGTGTTGAAATGAAAATACATTGAAAATATATGAATTTATTATAATTATTGTGATCTAATGTAGAAATATTGTGCGATTATTCAAAAATTTCATTGATATTAAAACAATGAAAGTGGTAACGATGCATGTGACTTTGATAACTATTTGATTCCAGATTGTTTATTAAGTCATTACTCCACTATTTGACCAGCAAGCATAATCCTCTTCTAGAAATGTAAAATACTAACTTTGATCATTTTATTTTTTCATTTCCATATAAAGAATTTTCCGGACTATGTACGGACTATGGGCGTGATTAATGGCCAGTGTTTTATCTATTGCCTTTAGATTATTTTAGATGAAGATAGATAAAATCTACGGTTTATTATAAGTTGATCAAGAAGAGAGAGTCAATCACATCGTGGAATCTACAAAAACGGTTTGTCTGAATTTTCATATATTATTTAGCAATAATCCGCCAGCAATCTATATCTAGCAATCTGGACGATCTCACTTACTCCCCCCCCCCCCCTATGCCTAACACTCGAAATATATGTTGGTTTTTATTATGAAAACAAATTATTTTGCTTTCTTCATAAATTATAGCCTATATGATATTCTAATTTATGATCTATAATATTATTGTAAAATTTCATTAAAATCCATTCAGAAGTTTTCAAAACCGTTAAGCAAAGCTGTTGGGCAACTGCTTGATCTTAAAAGGCTTAGATCTCCCTAAAATTAAATATAATTTAAATCAAAAGTGCTAAGGAGTATTAATATCAACTTCGATGGAAATCACCCCCGCAATAAATTTCTACCCTTTTTAACCCCGTTAGGCAATGAATTTCAACAAAATACGAAACATTTCTTCCATCAATTTTGTAATAAAATGTACATACAAAATTTTATGTTGTTTGGACCAAGGAATCACGTTGTACCATACAAATTTTCTCCCATTTTTCACCATGTTAGGGGTAAAATTTCGAAAAATCCTTTCTAATCGGATGCTTACGTCATACAAAAAACAAACCGTCCAAGTTTCAGGTCTCTCGTTCTATCTTCGTTGATCCGTCAGTCAATCATTCAGGACAAAGCATTTTATATGTATAGAATATAAGATCTTTAAACCTGTCTGCATAATAAATTAATTTAAAACAAAATTTATATGAACTTATAGTTAGGAAACACATACATAAAATAATATTGTGAATTTCTCAAACATCCTGTACATGATTTTAAAAATAAAAACATTTAGGTGACATAAACTGATGTCTCCAAAATGATCAATATACCTAAACAATAAAATTTAAATACAGGTCAATGTTAAAACGTTATAAACTTGATGAATTAAATTTGTTTTATTTTTGAATCATGAATAATTTAATTAAAACGTGACAATAATTAATATTAAGTTATTTTACACACATTTGATTATAAATACATTGTACCTACTGCATCTATAATAACTTTAAAAGGTGTATCTATCTGACTCTGGACATGGTGAAGTGATTTTAGTTACCTTGAAATAAATAACAATTTATGTATGGTATTAATTTTAAAATTTAATGTTTTGTTTATATACAAAGGTGTACAAAAACATTCCAAACTTGTGATGAAATAGAATGGTATCAAAAAATGTTTTGATATATTTCCTAATCACTGCAAAATTTTCGCACTGCTTTTTATACAATGTATATTTGTAATATATATCAAGGTATACTAAGTTTAGTCTCAAGTTTGTAACGCTTAAAAATATTGATGCTACGAACAAAATTTTGCTATAGGTGTTTATAAAATTACTTTATTAGTCCATTTCCGGTTGTCTGTCTGTCTGCCCGTCTGTCATCAAAATAACTCGAAAACGAAAAAAGACATTATGTTGAAATTTTTATGAGTGCTTAGGACGCTTGGATCCGTTGGACCCATCTTGTAAACCGTTAGGGATAGAACAAAAGTTTAAATGTAAAAAATGTTTCTTATAAAAAAATAACCAACTTTTGTTTGAAATATTTTTTCGTAAACATCACTGTCTACCCGCAAGGGCGCAAATTGTATATCAGTTATGTATGTATGACATGTATGTATGTGTATTTAACACTGTCAATACAAAGTATTTCAACAATTAACTCAGCTACTTGTTTGTTTTCACTTGTTAATTTTCACTTAAAATTTCAAAAGAATGTGACTGTCAAAATTTTATTTTATTTTTAAAGTCAATAATTTGAGTCTCACGCTAGCACTGTTGATAGCACTTCAAAATTTGTCTTTATAAGAAATAAAATGAATTTATCGATATCGCACATATTTTCCTGATTTACAATTGCAAGCAAGAAACCATAGGAATCGAGAAAGTCAAAATACACTAGGAAATTTTGTTGGAAATCTGTAGATTCGCATCAGCAGCCAAAACCAAAGAAGAGAAATAAAAATCGATGCTGAATTTTTACGTCAAATAACATTTATACTTTATTATTAGGCAATATTTAAAATTCAAGCAGATTCCATAGTAGAGATAACACGCGGGTAAATCTTTGCCTCATCTTCTCTGTACGTTATGGCTCTATGTATTTCGTTGTCTAGCGCAAGTCTTTTAGTCTCACTTTAACTATCACAGCCAGGACTATCTTAAACCATGCAGACACCCCTGACTACAGAAATAATCAGGATATAAAATCAAAAATTTAAATAAAATCAAAGTAAATACGGTTTCGAAAACTGAACCCAACTTGATTTTAATGGTTTCTAGCATGTTTTCAAAGCGTAAAAAGCATTTATAACGTTCTCAACGTCTAACTTTTAAAAGAGATCATTTTATATGTGTATAGTTGACAAATTGGTATCTTAGTAGAGTCTCGATAATTAATTATCAGAGGTGTTCCCATTCCTGGATTTTTTCCGATTTCTGGGATTGTATGGAAAAATGTATTATAAATAAAATTAAACAATGCCAAAACAAGATTAGAATGTATGTATTTTAACGAGACTGTACACACAACATTAAACACGTGCTATTGCTAAAGAATTCCGGTGTTGGAAAAGAATTTCGATTACTGGATGTTTCCAATTATCGAGTGTTCTGACGACCGAGACTTACTACTATTCCTCCATTTATAATTAACGCCAGGACTTGGTCTAAGAGCGCATACCAAAGCTCGACATTATATTAATTAGCCAATTTAGTAAAATTAATTCAAGACTGTTTCAATCTTGATTTTGAAGCTTGTCCTAATCCATAATAGAATTTTCTCCCAGAATTTAACCAATACTGGCTCGATTATTTCCTATGGGTTCAATGAATTGCTCAAAGCACTGAGCATAATTTTACAACACTTTGTAGATATAATAGATTTAGATTGTAGGTAGTTAGATATTTAATGTGACGTCACTTAAAAATGTTGATTGTTATAAATTACTGGTATGTAAAAATTGTTAACTTTGAAACATAACAACAACAATAATTATATTGTTACATATGTAAATTTAAAAGTTTATTAATAAATTGTAAATGAATAAAATTAATTAATAAATAATTTATTAATGTAAATAATGAATAGTAAATATGAATTATTAATAGAATAGTTATACATTAAATTTTGTGTGTGATATTAACCTAACAGTAAGTTTTTATACGTTCATTGATGTCTCCAATGTATAAATGTTTCATTCAGAAACGATGGTAAGAGAAGTGTGCGAGAACTTTTCATCGAACTCATGAAAATTTTATTGATTTCTTCCTTTTTATGCTTTTCAATTATATATCTTCCTCAGAATAAAAAATTACTGTATTAATAATTTAAGTATTTATGGCTTTAGATATTTTTGGACAAAAATTAGTTTTTTAGTAATATTTTTAACTTTTTCCTGCTTCTCAATTCTGTTCTCATACATTCAAATTATTCTCAAAAGTAAGCAAATGTAGATTCTAAAATCTGTATCCGCCGTAAATTTTTTTCCTGTGGAATATTTTGTTTTGGAATGATTTTTTAGTAACAGAAAATTTTTTTTGATTTCCGTTTTCTTCAAAAGTAGTGTTGGTAACCGTTTTTTATAATTAACACTCATAAAATTTGTTAAAATTTATTTAAACAATTTTTTGTATCTATGCTGTGTCTGTTTTTTTTTTTGCATTATCTTAATTAGGCATACATTAAGACATAATAAAAATATTTTATGTTTGCTTAAAATTTCACTATTACGTAATGCCATAATTATGGACTAAACTACGTATTTCAGTTTGTTGTAAATCTTTAAATTAAGTTTAGTATTTTTGTTTTAGTGATTTCTGTTAATTATCGGTAAGTGAACAATTCATATATTAAATACTTAAAAAACACTAATTCTAATTATGTACTTTGTGTAGCATTTCCAAATCAGGTGGGCTTTAAATACCTCCGGTATCTAAGTGCTTTTACTTGATAAAAAAAATTGCACTGCAATGAAAATTGTATCTGTACAAGTACCGTACGAGTACCGTACTGAAAAACCGCCCAAGTAAACTTTTAAACCTTAATATCCATTTAGTCAGTAAGATATTTGTACACTAATACCTCGGTTTAGTTCAAGGTACTAATATCAAGATACTATAGTATGAAATAAAGGATAAGTTCATATTTAATATTTAGCTTTTACCCGCGGCTTTTCCTGCGTTTTTGACCTTAAATAACTGGCAAATATCATTAAAAAGTAAATAAAATAATATGAAACAAATAGGATGAAGACTTCCTACAAAAAAATTAATTTGTTTAGCAAAATATAAACTATTGCTTAAAAAAATGGATATAAAGAGAAAATAGGATTAAAACTAACCGCCAAACAAAAAATTTTTTTTGAATAAATTAAAAATGATTACCTATTTCTTCTTTTCAATGAATATGCAATGATCAAAAGTACACTTCTTCGATTGTTTTACACAGATGAAAGTTCATGTATCAAATGATTTAATTCTAAATGTAAGAAGTATTTCTGATAACCATGATTGAACAGATGTCTATAAAGTGTATCTCCTTCACCCTGTTTTATATGAAATGTCAAAACAATAAATATAATTTTGTATTTTTTTTAAAAATATTTTTATAAATTATAGCTCCTGTGTTGTTATTCTTATGTATGAGCTATATTATTGTCAAGTTTCATTCAAATCCATTCAGTAGTTTTTGCGTGAAAGCGTAGGTTAGGTTAGGTTACATTGGCATCCCACGAAGGACCCACTTAGGCTATAAAGCCCATTGTGATACCATATATGTGTTTTACCACCATTCCGCTGATAATTTCATTTATCAGCTCCTCAATTTCAGAGGCTGAGTGAATCGAACCTGCTACTCTAAGCATAAAACGGACGGAATTGGTTAAGCCTTGAACAACTGAGCTAATAGGGCGTAAAAGCGTAACAAACAAACGAACAAACCACCATACTTTCATATTTATAATATATAGAGATGGATAAGCCCATTTTTCTCTGCGGTCTTATTAGACAATATTATTTAGATATAATTTATAACATGATGAAATAAAATTATTCTTTGAATGCATCAAATAAATGACACTTCTAGGGTCAACATTCAAAACACTGCAGACTCTCATAATAATAATAATAACAATAATACCTACTTATAATGATTATTCTACAATAAATGCGACATGTGATCTGTAATAATAGGATCTCATTTAAAAATTCTAATTTTGATTTGGTGTAATGTAATGTAATATGAAAACGCGTATCGTAATCAACACAGGATGTCACTAATTTGTAATGTAAAAACGTGGTTACTTTAATTTAGAGGGACATACATAAACAATATTAAATATACTTTTTATAGATTATAAAGTACTTCAAATTTTAATGATATAGTCGTGCGAAGTTTTGGAGGACAAAATCAATCACCGCAACACTATATATGTACACATAATAATACAGTGTGCCCATTTATCAAGTGTTCGTGAGGATAATTTTTTCTTACATTATAGCTCTAAAAATAATATTTTTGATCCACTTAGTTTGTCTATACGATTCTTGTTAAAAAAAAATCGAAATCTTTAATCTCTTTAGTGAGGGAGAAAACAAAAAAACATGAACTGTTTACATAAAAGGCCGCGAAGGAAGTCAGGATAGGTGTCAGTATCAAAAGGCAGCCCGAAAGACTAAAAACCGAGAAAAAACATGATTTATGATAAAAGAAGAGGGAACAGTGACTCGATTGATTATCACAAAAGGATTTTTTTTCGATAGGAAAACTTTTCAAAGTGCTAGAACCAGCCGATACATTGTTCTGCATTATTAACTGCAATGCATATCGAATTTCATCTATTTTGCACTAAAGATAATCGCTGGAAATGCCAAAATTAGCGGTATACAAACATACAGGTATATTCAATTACAGATTCTGGGAAAATATAACTAGGAAAGAAAAGATCGACCAGATGTTACAGTTGAAACAGAGGAGTTGTTTCAAATGTATCGCCTAGTCCTGGACTATTTTCAACGGTTCTGAGCATGCTTTAGTGTCTTGGTGAATGTAACTTTTATTGCCTTTGGAACGTTTTTTACGCGGTAGTAATGAAATTCTGTCTTCAAGCAGGAGTCACCTGCCAGTGAATCATAAAAAAACCTGCTTTATCAGAAAAATTTTTTGGTAAAAAAGCAGGCTCTTTCGACTAGTCATTGATACAAACCAGTGACCCTGAGAGCTTTATAATTTTGCCGCTAAAAGACGTTCGTCACATTTTTTAATACCGCTGTACTGTTTACATATAATTATAGGTCATAAAGTGGTGTTTCTTTTCCCAAAAACACCAGTGATCACACTGTATATTAAAGGTACTTTATTTTACTGACTAAAAATAAAACAGAACAATTTCAACTGATTTAAAATTCATCGGATATGTTTAAATGTATAATGTGTGTAGTGTTGTGTGTAATTTATCTCAAGTGTTTTATTCCTTTGCATTATTATTACATACGTATTTTTTCTATGTCATATTAATCATATAATTATTAAATTTGTGTTAGTTTTTTTTTTTTACTTTGAAGTACTTTAACATAGGAAGTTAATGAAAATTAATGACCTGCTGTTTCAAGGTCATGTTTTTATATTTTCATTAACGTTAACAATCTTATAATATACGTATTGCTATATATCTACACATTTTTTTGCAAAGGTTTTGCAAAAACAATTAAAACGCGATGAAAATGGTTATATAAAAAGTCTTACACAAATTTATATTTATTTCTTCTTAAATCATCAATTTTTTAACAATTATAAATTACTAGCCATTATACACGGCTAACAAAAACAAATTTTTCAAACATGTAGCGCTCTAATGCCTTAGGCGTAAATTAATATTTTTTAATTCATGAAGAAAAAAGCTATAGTCATGATAAGTTTGCACATATGTGAGGCTTGGACGCGAAAGGGAAGATTGCAAAATCCTTTTCACTGATAAGATAATGATTGTAGACAAGTTCGGAATTTATTTATTTTTTTTCGAATTCTCTATTTCATAAACAAATATTCGTTTCAAAATATTTATATTCCAAAAATCATCTCCAAAAATAACTTTTATTTTTTTTCCAACTTCTGTTATAACGGAACTATTTGTTTTAACATGGTTTGATTTATAAGGAAATTTTTTTTTCGAAGGCTTGCTGTTGGTAGTAGTTTTATAGCTTTAAGCGTTCCAAAACAAATTAACTTATTTTGTGAATTGCCAATGTTTTCGTCGATAATGATGAACTAGTATTTGTAAATCATGAACATCAGCTAGTAATTTTCATAACTAGATAATATAATAGCTAATAATTTTAATCACAAATGGGATGATTCATTCAAATTCTTTTTGTAATAAATCATGTAAATTGAAAAATTTATTTAATAGCAAAAAAAAAAAAATTAACAAGTTCCATTATTCATTCCGTGTAGATGATAATTTTTATTTATAATTAGCCCCAATAAGTCAAACATCGTAACAATTTATTACCTTTAATGATTTCTTGCCAGTTTTTTTATCCACTCGGTGACATGTCTTTTAAAGAGTCACGTTACTGTAAATATTTCCAATTTACAGTTCATAATTTTTTATTAGTAATTTTTAAAACGTTTTATACAAATACCTTGAGGAGTTGGTAATAGTATACAGGATAAAATTTGAAGTTAAGAGACTAACTGATCACTTCTTCAATCACTTAAGTTTAATCGAAATTTTGAGGAGAAAAGCTTTTTATTCTCTCTGGAACTGGAACATTTTTATTATATTTCAAAATGGTTAAAAATTTATAATTCATTGAATTTAAAATTGCATTATTTAAAATATTGAATTCCCTTCAAATGGGCTGAAATTGTAGTATGTTGTAGTTCACCCAGAAAAAAATTATCAAAGTTTGGAGAAGTCATATTTAGTGTATTAGTCGAGAGAAGAAAAAATATAGGAATATTATTATTTAATTTTAAGATTGAGATCCATCCAAATAAAACTTTACAATATGAGGTTTGTAAAAATATCGTTCAATTTTATTTAAATTAGATGCACATTTTCATGTTTTAGCTCTCCATTTTATGGTACCCACCTAATTAGACCTTTACAATTAGAATAGATATCTATCAATATATTCCCTTCTTCGATTAATATTACGCCCTATTTCCATAAGATATTTATTGCCTATTTTGAAATTTTGGTCCTATAATATCTTTTTTGGCATCAATTCACAGTTTTTGATTTTGAAGACTATTCTTCAGAAAGCCAAAGACTAACAAAATAATGAAATTTCCTCCACTTCACCACGACTTCATTTTCCTTAAGCTGATATTGCAAGTATAAAAAGGAAGTAGTATTGAAAACCTTTTCTAGCCGTATTTGATACCGATATAATAAATTCATGATTTCCTTAGAATGTCAACGACATAAAAGAATATCTCAGAAAGGCTTGAAATACCAAAACAAACATACAATAATACATCGCTTAACATATAAACTATGAAATTTTAATTGTGCCAACAAGTATTTGAAGGGAATCAACTTTTACTGTAACTAGTGAAAAAAATTATTAATCTTACATTTTTTTTAATTAATAATAAAATTTATGGTAAATCACATCAAGTGCGTATATAATACATTTCAAACCAGAGTGGCGCACAAGTTCACGTATAAAATTATTTGGGTGAAATTAATTGGAATCCTTTATGTCTCTTTTACTTCAATTGAAAGTTCCCGGAACGATTTTAGGTGTCATTTTCTTGACTCTCTGAACATATGTTCTATTAGATTCTCTGAACGATCTTTTAGAATTTTTATATTTTCATGTACAATATAAAAAACCAAAAACTATTACTTGGAACTAAAACTCGCTAACATTACGATTTTATACGAGACTGTTATAAACCTTAAGTTTCTTGCAGGGTTCGTTGATAAATATCAAGCGATAATTATCAATTAATAATTATACGATTAAAAATTAAATTAATCGATCAAATTTAGAAATTATGAAATTATTATCAACAATAATAATAGTATAAAAAATATCCTGGGACAAACACCTTTTGTGACTAGGAGAACGTACAATATACAATATTTTATTGAATTGTGATTGGATGTAGTTATTTACTCCTTATTAATATTAAATTAATTTATTTTGTTAATTATGTCGCAAACTTGGCGTCAGATACAAAATTGGTAAATAACTTTTTCTTTCGTCTTAATGAGCTTATTCTGTAGGCCAACGATCTGCAGCCAATAACAGAATACCTTGTATAAAATCCATCTTTAATAAATAATTCACGGATACTCCTTTTAAATTCTCAAGCTTAATTATTTTTTCTGTTATTGATGATACTTTTATTAATAATAAACATAAACAACGTTTTAACTTAATCAATCAATTATCTTTTAAAGAACCTTGTTTCGAAAATTATTGCAATCAAATTAATATTGTGGATAATTTTCAATTTTGATAAAATTTTGGCTTCGCTATTAATTAATTTATTTCTTTAAGTTCACTTTTGTGTTTTGTCGTTTAAATCATTATTTATGCCATGACGTTTCAAACATAATCTAGAATGTTGAGGAAGTACATTTTAGAAAGCTCACGTAGGAACTTTTGATATAACAATGTTCTGTGTGATATATAATTACTGTTATTTTAAGTCAGAATAATGTTTGTTTATACGTCAGCATGGCAATAAGTTGAAGGATATGTCTTCAGGACAATCAGAAGGGTTATTTAAAAGCACCCACTAAGGTGTGAATAATGGTATCTATATTATAGTATTATACCATGAACAGTTCCAACAAAAAGAGGACTTAGAGAATGGCGATATCGGGTACTGAGTTATGGGAATACTCAGGTTACATGTAATAGATTCAATAAAAATAAAATATTACAAGAAAAACAAGGAAACAGTACGATGCAAAGGCGAATCAGAATAACTCGTTTAATAAAGGACCTTAGTTTCAAAGTAAGATGTCTTTAAATGATGACCTTGAATTTGACCTCAAGTCAACTGATCAGTTGCATAAAATCTTCGATTCCATAAAGACAAATACTTCTTATATTATGTCTACCCATTAATAGTTCTGCTTAAGTATTCAATTTATTATCAGAATTATGTTATACTATACTTTATACATAAATACCTTGAAAATCTTTTAATCGTTTTTACATGAACTTCACCTTCTCACGTGCAAATAGTAGATAATTATAAAAATATCTTCGTTCAAAAACAATTTTCTGTTGAAATTTATCTAAATTTATTTTTCTATTAAGTACATTTAAAAATGAAATATTATTTGAAGGTAAAATTTAATTTATTATTATGATGTACGGTCTTTATCATTGAACAATTACAATTTTTATATGCATGCAAATTTTTATAAATCTTTTTATTTAAATATGAAAAATGTAAATATTTACCTAATGGGGTGTGAACTGCTCTATAAAAAATAAATTTATAATAAAAAATAAATTACCATCTGAAAATACAAGAAGAAGCTAACTATCATCAATAAAACTGGGAGTGAACAATTTCCCACTTATACTATTGTGCTAAATATAAATGAATAAAGTTTTTAAAAGACTGTCTGTCTGTCGTCTTTCGTCTTTCGTCTGTCCGTTTGTCATCACTATTACTAAAAAACGAAAAGAGATATCAAGCTGAAATTTGTATAGCGTGCTGAGGATGTAAAAGTGAGGTCAAGTTCGTAAATGAGCAACATAGGTCAATTGGGTCTTGGGTCCGTAGGGTCCATCTTGTAAACCGTTAGAGATAGAACAAAATCAATAATTTAAAAAATATTCTTTATAGAAAAATAAACAACTATTTATATGGGTATATCAGTTAAATGTGAGTGACATGTATGTATGTGTAATCTGACAGAGTAATCAACACTGTCTATACATGGTATTTCAACAGTTAACTCAGTCAATTGTTTGTTTCCACTTGTTTTAATTAAAATATGACTATTTTTCAATTGTTAACATGTAGTAAGTAAAGTTAATGCAATATTAAAATTATTGAAAAATAACAATTAATAAAAGTTGTTGCATTGGAAATAGTGAAAATAGAAGACGAAATTGCACAAATAAATTTTTAAAATTTAATGTAATGTTAACATATTGACTTATTTAAAGTGAAAAAATAGCAATATTAAATGTAAATCATATATTTAAACCATTGATTTACATGTTTATCCATAAGATTATATTAATAAAGTATTGTGTCTTTACCCTGGAAAGTTTTGAATTCAAACTCATACCGCGAATAGGTAACTTTTAATGGAACACCCGTATTATTAAAAACAGTAATCTATTGTCTTTCATCATATAGTTGCTACAATATGTTTAATACTTAAGTTTGACACCTTTGAAGGTTAACTAATAAAAAATGATTCACTTATCGTAAGTAATATGATTTGAGACAATGTCATGATGTCGTGAGAAAATAGATATTTCATTGCCAATACTACACACTTTTTTTAATATGTCGTGATTTTTTTTTATAATCGTTGAATATAAAATAAAAAATGAAAAGAAGACAAACAATTTCCATTGAATAAAGTTCCGTATTAATTTCAACATAGAGTTCTGGAATAATTGCATTCTATAATTCATTTCCTTTTCAACTGTAAACTTGAAAGGATTGGCTTTTGAATACATTTATACATGTACCTATTTTTCCCTAAAGAGAAGATACTCCAAAATTTTCGATTCTCGTAAATGAATTCGAAACCTACACAATTTAAATCGGAAATGCCTGTCATATCAATTTTCGTATGCTTTACTAATAGTGGTAGTTCTACCAAAAAAATTACTGTTTTCCATCTATCCTGAAAACCATGTGTTAAATAAAAAGAACGTTCAAACAATGGTTCTAAATTAAAGTTCTCTGAGGCAATTTCACACATTTTTGTTTCTGACCGTTTGATTACTTTTTTGTTCGGCTTCATGAACAAATGATTCACGTATATTCTTCAATACTTATCACGTTTTGGCTTGTTAAAGAGTGCATTTTATCTTTTTTTTACGAAAACGTTTGGCGAAATTTTTGGCGCTGTCCACGTTGAATGTAATAATTCCACGATACTGCGATGCGAATGGTTCTATAAATCTACCTGTTCTACATATCATATCTATTTTAAGAGTCTTTGTCATGATGACAACCTCTAAAAGAGACAACTTGTCTACGTACATATGTAGCAATTTTGTGACTTTGTTGACTTTATTTTTTGTTGCAGACATTACCGATTTTTGTTTACATTTAAATAACATGTATTTTTTATCAGAAAAGATATTATATTAACCGCAAAACCATGGAAAAATGACTCAAACTACTAACTTTTTCGTTTTTCTCCTGCAAACCTGGTGTTTGGAATGAAAAATTTAGAGATTTTGTAGTACTTGGTTATTATTGTAACGGCGCTTTCTTTGCATTTCACAATGAAATAACTTTGTTTTTTATTTTTTGTGATTTTCAAGCCTCAAGTTCATAAAAATTAGACCTTCACTTTAAGAGATACAAATCTACCTCTTTACTGTTGTACCAGCTTCAAGCTTTTATTACATTTTCGTCGGTGTGCTGTACGGTAAGAAAATCTGAAATTACGTCAGGTAGAATTATTGCTTGAAACTTGATTTCGGTTAACCCATGTTTTTCGAGCTAGTTGGGCGAAAATTTTTAGGTTGAAAATCCACGCAGTCACTTCAGGTGGTCATGGCACCACTTCTGGAAATTTATATTTGGTCCATGAAATATAGATTTTTGGCGTTTGTTTTTTTATAAAGACTACTGTTTATAGGATGTATAAATTGAATAAGTAATAAATTATCATTTATCAAAAACTGGTTTCCAAAATTTTAAATAATAGAGGCGATGACCTATACGTTAAAACTGACCTAACCAATAATAAAAGACAATATGCATGCTACTAATCTACTGGAAGCTCAAGGGTATATAAATGTATAAAATGTTAATAAATTAATTATTAACAAAACTGGTATTCCCAAAATTTTAGATTTTTAAAACCATTTGGGTACGTTAACACTGATCTAATCATGTTCTGAAACAATAACAATTTAGAGTAGAATCGGAGTCAGTCAACCAGCACAGTTCGAAGTTTGACTATCGAGTATACAGGGATGCCTAATGTACCATTAATGAGATAAGACTTCATTAATTATCAATTATAATATTGAAATTTCTTGGTTAATATTTGTCAAAATGGAATTATTGGAATATTTTCTAACTTGTAGCTAGTATTTGAAAATAAATAATCAATAAAATTTATGAAACCAATATAATATAAATTTTCAATTCGTGACTATCTAAACCTTCACTGATTTTTCAAGCTGTTTGAATAATTTGAAAGATTAAAAACCATCACATAAATAGTAATTATTAAATATTCTTAAATGATGCTTGAAACAATGCATTTCAAATACAACAACTAAAAATTTTGCTTGGATATTAGTAACTTTACGTCAATTGTTAACAAATTTAATCATTTATGTACATTTGTACATTAATTACCTGTATCTGAACAAGCTGTTCATCTAAATGCGACCGTTATGGTCCTCACCATCAACTTCCGAAGCAATGAAAATAACTTTCTATAATTGAATAAAACAATATTAATTTTTTGTATTTAAACAGAGGTATGTGGCTTAAAGGTACTGAGGTCAAAACCCGGCATTTGGAAAGTTTTGGGAAATAATTACATAAAAGTTGTTCTTTCTTTATTTTTCTGCATGGTGCCAAAATCAGATACTCTTTAATATTGTTAATATTGAAGGCCTCTGACGACTTATTATATACCGAAGTTGGTTTCTTTAAAGTTATTAACAAATTTTTATATACTTATATTTTTTCGTAAATAATAAAATGAAAATTCTCAAAATCTGAAAACTAAAAAACTTGAAAATTATAAACAATAAAATAGCATAATTTTAAAGAATACTTTTAGATAAGATAAGTTTTCTTTATCTGTCAATAGATTACAATGCATCATGCAAGTATGTCTATGGAATGTCTTAAAACAATGCACTCTCATACTTTTATACCTAATTATAAAAATCAGAATATACCGTTCGTTTTTAAAATTATTTCATTTGCTCCCTGAAAACACATTAGGTTTTAGATATACCATTTCTAAAGTGTATAGGAAATATATGTAGGAACCCCTCAAAATTTTATCCTGAAATCTATGAAATCGGTATGAAATAGAAAAATATTTCGATATTGAATAGGATATTAAAATGTAACACCAATAGTCAAAATTCTGATGTGCCTTGAATCATTTTGTAGCTTCTCGACATATGTTTTTACTGGACAGCATTTGTATTGAAATCAGTAAATTTTATGAAAATGCAGGTATGTCGAAGCCTGATTGCCAATGTGGATTTATTTTCGATTTAACTAACAAGAAAATTTTTGAACGAAAAATTAAAATTTTTTTATTGTTATTAGTATCTATTCGCATGTTATTGTTGGGTAAGATATTCAGGTTTAAACATAAGGCTCAATTTTGAGGACCTAAATTTTCCAAATACGTAAAGTGTTGTACCTTGAATCTAACAACTTAACGTACTGCTGATGGTAAAATGTTTACATTAACTTTTCATTCATGTCTATTTGATGGGTTTCCGACCATAGGTAAGCGAAGTAAAAGTAGGAAACAAAAGCTTCGTTCACCGCGAATTATTAAATATGTCGACTGAAGCTTCTGCTGCTCAGAGTAGAGGACGCTTGTAAGAGAAATGTGTAGAATTATTACATGTTGATTGTTGAAAAGAACGTTTTCTGGTACAATTGACAGGGGAGGCGCCTTAGGGTATGAACCATGTTACATTAGGATGTTTAGGGTTCAAATATGATTTTTCATGCCTCACACTTTCTTATCTAATAACAAATAGTTTATTAAAATAATAACAAATAGTTTTGTGATATATTAATTACCCTACTATTTTGTCCTCATCTATGATCAAAGGCTGGCTTAAGGTGCTTTTTATATCTAATTACTGAATAATTTTCAAAACATACTGTATATTGTGAAATATTAAAAACTTACAATTACAGTGGAAAATTTTAAATTTGTTCTTGATTAAAAAAGAAGAGATTTTTATAGCTAATAAATAATTTGTAAGTATATTATTACTATGTACACTAACAACAATTATGTTTACTGATACAAATTTAGGTACCCAGGTTTGCACACCACAAACAAGTAAATATTTAGATGGGGTTGCGGCAAAATACATTCATCGACATGGAAATCTTGGAAAAATAAATGAAAGAATTTTTACTTTAATCATTTATGTATAAAAGTATAGTAACCATGCAAAAAAGATTTTGATTTTACGAAAAAACTTCATATTTTTAGGATTTTTTTATTCATATTTTGCTCATTTCTCTTTAACTGTGTACCCATAGCACTTATTTTGTAAACATACTGCAGACTAAACCGTTTGCTGATGGTAATATAATTCAGAAGTATTGTTGTATAGTTGATACTATAATTCACGAGACCCAAAATTGATAACTCAAGATACAGAAAATTTTTAAAAACTTTAAATGTGGAAAATCACCATTTTTACATGAAGGCGAAAAAAATTTGAATTATTTATTATATTGTGAAATATATTATATACAATAGGTACATTAATTGTAAAAGATAAACATACTATGTATAATTTAACTTTTATAAATAAACATTTAAAATTTTTCAATTGATAAATGTGTATGGTAAAGTCGAATGTAGCCTCGAAGGCGCTTGCTGGAGACAGGGACTGGAAGAGAGCTCTTCTGAGTGCCCTATGCTCCCACAGGAACAACACAAAATTATGTCTACAGTAACTATGACAACAAGTGCAAAAAAATGAATTCAGCCTTGCAAGAAATAGCATTAGTCGTTACCTTTTCTACGTATAAAGATGCTATCAGAAATGAAAAATGATTTTTTTTTCCTCCAATCGTCCGGGATTAAACATGTTAACGTGAATAGGAGGTCATTCTGATATTAACGTTTAAAGGAGTTTTTAAATTATTTTCTCATAAAAATTATAATTATATTAGCATACAAATAAACTTTTTGATTATAGATTATTAAAAAGTAATGGAAAATAATTTTAATGAAGAAATAAATAAAAACTATAATAATTATTATTTAATAAATAGTTAATTAATTTACAAAATCAATAATTTTATGTATCAAAAATGATTATTAATGAGGTAATTTTATTACAAAAATTAATGATAATAATTATATCATTATTACATTCATCATTATTATAAATGATATATTTTATATATTTATCATATTTATCGCGTCTTTATAAATATAAATAGCGGAATATTTATTAATTTTTGATTATTTAATTTCTTAATAGTTTTATAAATAAAACTTAAAAATTATTTAACGGAAATATTTATCAAATATATTCGTTATAACTTAGAAATGGTTTTGTAATTTAGATTAATAAGTACAAAAAAAAAACCAAATTATTTAATTGTTTAAATATTTAATTCGAAATATTATTGATTCGAAGCTTAAGGTAGTACCATCGGTAATAGACTTTGCATTCAGAATTTAATGAAACTTGGTATAGTTGTACATTATAATATCATAATTAACCAGTTAAATTTTTAGGGGCCTTCAGAGAACTGAAAATCTGAACGTCCAGTTTTGTGAAATAAAATAAAAACTGTGATTTCCCATAAGGATCAATGTTAAAATATCTTTAAAATATCTTTTTTCAGTTCTCTGAAGGCCCCTAAAAATTTAACTGGTTAATTATGATATAATAATGGACAACTATGCCAAGTTTCATAAATTCTGAATGCAAAGTCTATTACCGATAGTACTACCTTAAGAAATATGCAGTAAAATTAAAAATTTTTAATATAAGTACGTAAATGTTTAGTTTTTTCAAATCAAAGACTACCGTGCTATAAGACTTCGCTTCCCCTACTCTTAAATGTCCTTTTTGATCACAATTTCATGGAATTTAATTTTCCGAATATAAAATATAGCCCATAAAATCGGTTAGGTAGTACCTAGATTCAAAAATGACGAAATTTCATACAATCTTTCATCTCTCTGCCTCTTTTGTCGGAAACTTCGTCGAAACTAGCTGGACCTTGTTTATATAAAAATATAATCTCAAAGAAAATATTTGAAAGTTAAACATATTAATTATTCTCAAACAAACAAGGAATAAATAAAACAAGGCAAGGCGTGGATTTTTTTATGTCTGATAATTTATTAGCTTTCAAACGGAAAATTTTAGAAGGAAGAAAACAATAAAAAAACATGTAAACAAAAAGAGGTAAATTCTATGAATTGTTGACAAAATAATAAAATAAAATATTTTTAATACAAAAAAATTCAAAAAATTTGTGGTTTTTACAGTCGAACATTATAAATACCTAATGTAATTACTTCTAAGGTCGTTCATTTAACTTTATGTTTTTCTTGAAATATCCCCGGTTTTATATGTATACATCGGTCGTAGAATTTTCTATGGATATCCTCATATATTTTTCTTGACACGTGTTGACATTTTTTGCGTGTACCTTATAATTAATATCTACTTATTAAATTACAAAAAATAAAAATAAAATAATTTGAAAATTTATTTCAAATAAAGACAAATTTGTAAAATTTGAAATAATTATTGAGCTCAATCATGCTTAAGGAACACATAAAAAAGTGAGGACTATCACTGTTTACATAAATTTTATAATTATCACAAAATAATTAGTAAAATTTCAAAGCTCGCATGTATGACAATAAAAATGTAATTTTTTTCATTTTTGCCCAATTTTAAAAAAAAAAATGTATGAAGATCCGAGGTGTTTCAAAACAAACAAAAAACCAAATTGGGCTTTCCAATGAATTGATATTTCCAATTGATTTTAAATTTTTGATCGAAGTAAATATCCCTATATATTATAAATGTGAAAGTAAGGATGTTTGTTTGTTTGTGACGTTTTCACGCAAAAACTAGCAAATGGTTTTAAATGAAACTGTATAGCAATATAGCTCATACACCAGAATCACACATGAGCTATAAATTATAAACATATAGATATTTTTAAAATCAATTAAAAAAATTAGATTTAATCTGACTTTAACTATTTTAAGTTTTTACAGAAATCATTAATTTATTGTTCAAAATAACGATCACAGATGGAGCAAAATGATTATCATTTTCAACCATAAATTAAAGATTTCTGTAAAAATTTAAAACGGTTAATTTCAAACAAATCATAGCCACCTTTTCTGTATATATACTCAATCAATTATAACAATTTAACAATTTAAAAAATTTAAAACTGTGCATATCTTTATACTTTTAAGCCCAGTGAAGCGGGCGGGTATCAAGCTAGTAAAATTATAAAATATAATACGAAAAATCAACATTAATCAACAAATAATACAGAATTCTAAGTACATCTAATATTTGTAAAAATAAAAATGTGCTAATTGAAACATTAAAATATCGTGTTTGTTATTGATTTTTTTTTTTTTTTTTTGCTCTATAAGTTATTTGAACACTTTTTATTCTCTATAAATATTAAATTAACCTTGTAGCTATGTTTTGGAAAATATAAAGTATTAAATATAGTAAATATGTACATTTACTAAACGTTTTTAAACATTTTTTAATAAATAATGGCCATGTTTAAAATTATTTAGATAATTTTTTTTTATAAATATAATAAAGTAATAAATTGGAATAATTGGAAAAGACAACCTTAAATAAAATTAGATGTTTAAAAGTTTTTCTGTTTACCAGGTCCTAGAATATCGGAAAATTTGAAACTAGAAGGTTGTTTCGTAACATTAAATGAATATTTTGAAAATATATAGATAAATCACTGGCTTTTGGTATACTAATAGTGAAGGTTCTTCAATTGAATCGAGCCTGTTCACTGCTTTATTTTTAAAATATTCATTTGGCGTTTACCAAGATACCTCCGTTCGTTGATTTTTAAATAAAAATCTGCCCGTCTATTATAGATACTACAGCAAAATGGTATATTGAGGTTTTTACGTTAAATCAAAATTCGAGGAATTTTAATTAAAGGTATTCCAAACGCATCGATCTTCAATTTCTGTAGCGCACCCAATTATATCCGTGAATATCGATTTTACATGAAAAACAAGTGAAGGCAAATAATTGACTGAGTTAACTGTTGAAATACCATGCATAGACAGTGTTAATTACTCTATAACATTACTCATACATACATGTCACACATGCATAGCTGATATTCCCATAAAATACATACTATACAATTTACGCCTAATTTGCGCCCTCACGGGTAAACAGTGATATTTACAAAAAAATGTTTCAAACAAAATGTCTTTTATTTTTTGGTTTACAAGAACGGTTTACAAGATCCAATTGATCTATGCTGCTCATTTACGAACTCGACCTCACTTTTTACGACCTGAGTACGCTAGTAAAACTTTCAGCTTGTTATCTTTTTTCGTTTTTCAGTTATCGTACTCACAGACGGACGGACAACCGGAAATGGATTAATTAGATGATTTTATGAACACCTATACCAAAGTTTTGTGCGTAGCATCAATATTTTTAAGCGTTACAAATTTTGAACTAAACTTAGTATACCTCCTTGCACATTACATATAAGCATGGTATAACAAACTTGAGACTAAACTTAGTATACCATGTATATTACATATATGTATGCTATAATGATGACGTTAAAAATTATTAAGAATAGTATTTCTAACAACTTCCTGTTTGAAGATTGCACTACTAAACCATATTATCTGATTCTACAGATGGTGCAGACTTAAATCAATTTTTACTATGATATATATAATTTAATTAGTGTTTCGATATAAAATCTTTCTTGTAATGTGTTAATATTTTCTAATGTCAATATTGCTAATTATAATAAACGTTTAATTTTCCATACATACATGAACAAATTTTTAAACTGCTAAAAATAGAAAGTATTTTATAAAAATTTTATACTATATATGTAAACAAATGTTCGGATCTGTCTATGTTTTAGTTTAAAATTACCTTACAATGTGTAACTTAAGATGCGGTACATGGTTTCGAATAATGAGGAAAATCTTCAATCTTTTTTTAACTTCTTATTACTTATCGGTTTAAAACAGAACTCTTTTTCAAATAGGCATATCAATTTAGCCAAATCGGTTCAGTGTCCGAACGTGTAAAAGCGCTATTGCCTTTAAACGTTTCACTACTGACCGGGAGGTTCGAATCCGAGCAGCGGCAGTCCGATCAATTATAATTAATAGGACAGTAAATTAATCACACTGTCGTCGCGAAGAAACCGACTCCATCCACACCATAAATTTAATTTTATAACCGGGTGTAGTTTAAAATAAATAAAGATTAAACATAATGATGTTGGTGGCCTCTGTTATAGATTTATGTCTGAAAAACGGAATTAAAACCTTATTATTATTCTTATTATTATTACATCCAGTTACAAATTTAAACGCACATATATTTTAATATCTGGGAGCTCCAAATCTATACGCTCCCACCATGTTCCAAGTTTTAGAAAATAAGGTTTTTTTTAGTTAGGTTAATGGTCTTTTTCTATAATTTTATTCTCAATTTTTTTCTCAAGTTAAACGATGTTAACTTTTTTTTGTAAAATCCAAACATGAGGACTAGATAAAAAAGTGTCCGATCGTCACCGACACTTTTTATAGTTAATTATCTTGAAATGATAATTCTCCGTAGTTCAGCGTAGTCTTGTGGTTACGGTGCTCGCACCTAATACGGGGGGTTTCCATCTATGTCAATAAATTTTTTTAAATTCTACCTTGTTAAATAGCTGGTAACTTTTGATTTCTGTTCATGGATGCCTTTTGGTATAAAATTTAAAAGATATCTTTTATTTTGATTACTATTAACAATAATCAATACAAAATTTCTCTGATCTTTACTGATAAAATTATAAAGATACCTGTCCATAAACTAATTTTATAACAGATGTACTGTACTAGTATAATTTTTAATATACATATTTTATATCTACAATTAATAATAAAATGTTTAATTTTATAACTTGATCGAAAAAAATAGTTTAAGACAACTTTTTTACCATTCCTATATTGTGCTTGTTATTGAATAATACATAATTTATAACGAAAGGAACAGTTCCTACCCTGTGTTCGCGATACCTCTCGTTCTTTTCTCAAAAATATTTGTTAATTTGAATTGTTGAAATATTTATCTAATTTGCGGATAGCCGTTCCAAAAAAGGTCTAAATATTAACGGCTACGTAGGTCTAAATTTGTTCTGAACGATCTGTTTTGGTAGTTTTTATAATATACATAATAGTTAAATCGACATAAAATGTCGCTTCCCTTGATAATGAACAACATAGCTCAAAAGGTGATAAAACTATATTTAACAAAGATTAACCAATTTTATGAATGAAAATATTATAATAAATTTAACAAAAAAAGTTTATCTGAAATATACTCGTATCTTAATTTGTTTATTACAGTTACGCTTCATAAAACAATAAAATATAACAACTATATAATGAAATTGTTCATTACCTAATTATAATTAAAAAAAAAAAATTGTTTTAGATTTTTTTTAAAGAAAGTTTATGCTGTTTTTCAGCAGAATCATTGTATTTGATGACAAATAGTATGGGTTTCTTTATTAGTAAAGCGTTAAAACTTCATTATTGAGATCTGTCCCTATTAGACCATGAATCCTTTTCAAGAAAATTTAATTGCTTTCTGATAATTTTTAATGAAAATATAGATCGAGTAGTACCCATAACTAAAAATTACGAATTTTTAACAATAAAAACACTATGAAAAATATTGTTAAAAAGTCACGATTTTTTTGGCTCCACCGCGTGACCTGTGACGTCAATTTGGGAAGCAGTGACAATAAAACATCCTGGCAACATTTAAATAACCAGTCGTTTCTACTTCATTTTAATGCGTGTAGAGCATGTTGTCACAGGGTAAAATTCTGTTTTCCGGTCTTGACACTCGAATAATTGTGGAAACACTAATTAAAAAACCAAACACCAAATTTTCGGACCCGATTATCGTGTTAATCGAAATTCAGTTTTTCAGTTTTGCAGGTACATTTTCCATTTCGGTTATTAGAATTCTCAGAATATAGTTAAAACGTCAATTTTCATTATTACCTAACGTACATTTATCAATCCTCCAAAGGACAGGTAAAACAATCACAGAATTCTGACTTCATAGGTATATTAGTTTCACAAAAAATGCACAAGTTTGCATATGTAATCCGTGCATTTTTTGTGACACTACGTCATTCTTTTTCAAAATTTTAAGAATTTATTTTATATTTGAGTAAAAGTTAATTACGTAAAAAGGAATCCTTTTGCAAATAAACTTTTTGTATTTTAATAATCTTACAACTTTAGTTTTTAGCACTGCATGCTTTTATCTGTAGTAATACTACTCCTATACTATTGGTATATAAATAATTAGTGGCGATTATCGAATTAAATCACGATCAGGAAAAGAAATTAAATAAATTTATTTTTAGAATTTCAGTAGACCACAACTGCATCCATAATTTCATTATCAAATCAAACAACCTCGAGCGTATAAATATTCCATGAATAAACACATTGACGACGAACATAGGGAGCTTTTGATGTATGTTTTAAAGTGAGAGACACCGAAACTTTGACAACTAGTGTGAATCCTCTCTTTCAAACTGAAAAGCTTCACCCGCACAGTAATTGCAAGGTAGTATGAGTTAATATAAAGCACTACTACATAAATCTGAAGGTTAGGCTTTCAATTTTCCAAAGATTGAAATATAAAGTTATTTTAGGTCCGGTGGTTAAAGCTATATATTTATTTACATATTTCTATTGTAGCTACTTGATTCCTGTATTTGAATATTAGGTCAAGACTCAAATGATATAATAAACGTGTAAATTATATAAAACATTAAAATTATCAAAAAATTGAATTATACACGATATCGTTTCTACGTTAACGTGCAAATAGTTTTTTTGTTTTATATTTTTAACAATTTTTAATGCTTTTATTAAAGTATTAAAATATATTTATTTTTAGTAACAAATATAAATAAAATATAATTAGCAGCTTATCTATAATAAAATATAAATTTTTGAACGTACCTTTAATTAAATTAATTAGGATAAAATTTTTGCTCTTCAAAAAAACTACAAACCAGTTTGATAATCATTGAATATGTAATATAGCTCGGTGTTCCTACATATTATATTTATTAAAATGAGACAGATATGATATTTAAATCTATTTTCTAACAATTTTTCTTATTTTACTAATTAATGATAATAGAATTTACATATTTTTTTATTTAGTTTTTAAATGGGATGTTAGAGGTACACTTACGTGTAAACAATTTATAGACTATAAACATTTGTATACAGAGTGTTCTTAATATAGTAATCTTGATATTAAATTTTTTTTTCCTTGCTTTCATGATTTGTATACTATGTACTTAATAATAATATATACAAATATTTTAAAAAGTTTACACCCTTGAATTTTGAAAAACGAATGAAAAATGTCCTCCTTTGTTTTTTAGCGAATTGCCGAAGGAAATGGAGCTATCGATTTTGTACTAATGATGGAATTTTGAAAAAATTTCTTCAGATGTTCATCCATCGTACTGAAAAAAGGTTGGAGGGGAGGATGCGCAAATACTCAATACAAAATCTAGTGATTGAATAAAAATAATCTAGTGATTTTTTACTATGGACGCTTAAAAAAGTTCACTAATATTCGATTTTAAGAAAAATTTATTTTTTCAATCTTTGAGGGAATCCAAATGTTACGAATTTTTTTATATACTACAATACTTTTTGTAGCAGAAATGTTTTTGTGATCAGTTTTCGGTACCGATTTTATGATTTTC
Organism: Chrysoperla carnea; assembly: GCF_905475395.1. NCBI lineage: Eukaryota > Metazoa > Arthropoda > Insecta > Neuroptera > Chrysopidae > Chrysoperla > Chrysoperla carnea. The sequence goes on from NC_058339.1 coordinate 49,559,850, forward strand.
TAAGGCTGAACCACCACCAAAGGGCAGAATGAAAGGATTTATGTAACAATTGGAGAGGTATTACTACTCTGCCATCCGTGGAAAGTGAAATTCTAACTAGAATAATTCTAAACCGAATTAAAGATACAAGTAGGCTTTAGGAAAGACCATTCTGGAGTTGATATGATCAACACTCTGAGGAAAATATTCGAGCATTGCTCAGAATACCAATTACCAGTATATCTGAGCTTTGCAGACTTTCTTAAGAAAAATGGGCTTTCGACTAAACTACCTAAAGAATCACTATCTATATATCCAAATAGTAAATAAACAAACACTCTGTATATTTTGTGTACCTTTGAAAAATAATTTTATCTTATATCTTTGTTTATTTATTAATTTATATATATCTATTTTTCAATAAACTGATGTTAATTGCTTATTTGCAACATTTTTTCTTAAAGTAAAATGCTATATATAAATGAGCTATTTCATTTTTAGCATTTGTAATTATTGTTATTAAAAATATAAAAAAAAAACCCCAAGTTATTTAATTTATTGGTTGAACTGAAATACTTTTTATTTTATTAAAATTATTATTATTGTTTATTCTTTTTGTGTGGTATAGTTGTGAGATCGGTGATGATATAAAAAAAGTGTTTGTTAATTAAGTTTTTTTTTTCTTCAAAAATTACTGTTTTGAACATAATTTGTTTTTTAATTAAAGAGTGAGTATTTTAGATTTTTTTTATATTAATTGATTTTTAGGAAAAAGTTTTTTTAAAACATCTTCCAAAAATAAAAATAGGTTTAGATACTAATCCTAACCCAAAATTTTTATTCGAAAACAACTTTTTTTTATGTAAAAACAAACTTAAATTTTATTTGTGTAACAATTAGTGATTTCATTATTAAATAATAGGTTACTTCTGATAACTGAAATTTAAATTAAATGTCCCATGAAAATTAAATTTATTATATAATATAATACAATTATTTATTTTTCTTTTTTAAATAATAATTTAGCTGTATTTTTAACATCAGCGATCATATGCACAGCACTAGATTATAAACTAATTAATAAAAAAGAAAACTCGAAAATTTAGATAATTTCCTCAATATACTAGTTGCGAAAAAATTAATGCTTTTTCTCCTGTTTTGACGTAATTTGCGATGACCCTACAACGACGAAATTAGAACAACTTCGATTTTGCCGAAACGAAAGTAAATATTCAATTACTAATCTACAATTATAATACAAATGATAATTTTAACAAAAAGCAAACCGACTTCAAAACAAAAACTTTTCCAAAATAAATTAATATGCCCTAAAAAGTCAAAAAAATAACGATCATATAATGTAATTAAAATGATTGTTATTTTTGGAGTCGGTGACAGCCAAGAAAATAACTCTGACAGAACAGTTTGCTTCATTAGCTTGGCAGACACTGACTCCAAAAATAACAATAATTTTAACTACTTTATTATACATTTAACTACATTATTATTATTATATTGGCGTTATTTTTTTACTTTGTAGTTCATATTTTGTTTTGGAAAGTTTTTCTTTTGAAGTCGGTTTCCTTTTTGTTTTTTTATTTTGTGATTTGAAGTGAATCTGAAGTACACTAACTAATTTGTCACTAAAAGAATCGAAATCGGTTGGCGTGATATTGAGTTATTCGTCCTCTTGCCGTGCATACTTAATGCAAATTTAAGACTTTTATGATTTTCTCATGGATACCGTTGCCAGAATTGGACCAAAATTAAATGAGACCACACGAGAAGCACTAGCTTTCAAACAGATAAAGAATAATCAAAATCGCTTCACCCAGTCGAAAGTTCTGGGGTAACACACATAAAAAAAATACAGTCGAATTGATAACCTTCTATTTTTTTGTTTGAAGACAGTTAAAAAGGGCTCTGAGGTGTCCTTTCAAGTAAGATAAATACAGTATCTACTACATTCCTGGTGAACGAAATAAACACACGCTATACACTTGATTAATGTTTGGCTATATTAAATGTATTTTCATGTTCACAGTATTTTCTATAATTTAACAATCTTTATTAAAAAGTTTTACTGTCTAACTCAGTATATACAGGATATTTTATATTGTTGGTTAACTGTTAGTTGTTATAAAGAGTTTATCCACTCCAAGTTATTAAAAATATTTATTAATTTGTTAGTCAAACACTGCTATGACTTCGAACTGAAAAAATTCAAAGTGCAGGAGTTGCGTTAGCTAAGCAAGTTTCTTCTGATACCTCTTGAAAAAATAACACATTTTTCTTAAAATCGAATATTACATTTTTTATTTTTCATGAATTATATTTCAAAAACTAAGCGCCAAGAGAAAAAATTACAAGAGTACTTTTTTGTTTAAAATTTATTTGATAAAATTGAAAATTTAAAAACATTTTTGATTTTGAAAAAATTCAAAATTTTGTACTTTGCGCAAATCATAAAAATTTTCGGGAAAACGTCTAAAACAATTTTTTTTAAAGTGGAGTATATAGTTTTCTTAATAATAAATTATTATAAAAATTTTCATTGCAATAGTTTTTTATTGAATTTGTGTTCTATGAAAATGAACGATACACATGAACTGTTACGACTTCCAATTTATTCGTAAATTCTCAAGAACATTGTGTTTTGCAAAGCGTTAAAGGATGCATAAAATTAATTTTTTTATTCATATTAATTTATTACACATAAAAATAAAATTAAAATTTTTAACCTACCGTAAAAGATGGATGCTATGATTTGTCAATAAGGATTGAACCGTTCTTAGTAAAATTGTCTATTGATTATGTCATAAAGAAAGTAACTGCGGTGAAAAAAGCCAAGTTGAAATGGCTATATTTCGGTCAATTTTTTTACCAAAAAAACACTTTTCAGTATACCATTTAAAAGCAAATTGAATCTCCTTTTTTTGTTTGCTGTAATCCCTATACCTATCTCTGCCCAAAAAAAGATGCAGGCGATGAAGCAAAGGCTCGAAATTTCATAATTTTTTCCTGTTTGTTTCACCTACTTTAGCATGAAACCATTTTTTTGAATTTCTAAAAATACTAAACCGATGTAAAATTTGATTCTCCACAAAAATTAAAAATTTCTTGGAATGTTGCTTAATTTTCGAGATATGTGGGAAAAACCAAAAGGGGTGTTTTTTCACCCCTATCATTAATTTCCACCCTCTCATTTAATAGCACTCAGCTATAAGAAAAATCCTTTCTTATGTGTATATGTATATTTTCTCGAAATTCCCAACTTCTATACTCAGTGATTCAGGCTGGGCGTCGATATATCAGTCGCGACATTGCCTCGTCCCCTTCCAGATTATTTCACCCATCTGAAATGTTTCTGATTTTAAATAATATACAAAAAGAGTCATTTTGAAATCATCAAAATCGGAGCTGACATTGAGGACTCCTGACAAAAAACATTCATTATTGCGACTATTATATTTTAGAACTTTTTTAAAGGTTTTATTTTTGTTAAAAAGTTCTAATATTAAAATCATAAATTATAGTGGTATGTTGCACTTGAATTTAATAATAATTTGCACAAATGTTTTTATTAAATAAAAGAATTCAAACATAAAAATAAGTAGATTCCAGTGAATTAAATTACCACCTACAAGTTACATTAAAAAATTTCATGTTCCTGAAAATATTTTAATATTTTTTATTAACAGGACATCGTATCATATTTATTCAGTATAAGATGACACAATATTTATGACGTCATAGATTTCATATCAAAATTATTCTCATTTATAATTTGTTCAATTTAAATGAACAAAGAGGAAATTTAACAAAATTTAAAATTTCCCAAATGTAAATGAGCAAACCGTAAAAGAGTATTAGTTACATTTAAATCTAAATATTTCTTAACTGAAGTATTTATAATAGTGAAATAAAATTTTCGAGGTTTTTGATTCAATCAAAAACCCCCTTCAGACTACAATTTGTCTAGTTTTGTTTTGTTTTTTTATTATCAATTTGTCCAGTTTTTACATTCCATAGCATACTAGTTATAAATTAAAAAAATCATCTTTTAACTAGTTTGCCATGAAATGTAAAAACTGGACAAATTGATAATTTAATAGTGTTATATATTAAAACTAGAGTGATACCCACCCGTTTCTCTGGGTTTAAAAGTAAAGATTGATAAAGATTGCTCTCGCTTATCCACTTTCTATAACACTCGAAATAATGACACAGGTAAAATATATGTATGATTTTCTATTTTTTTTAAATGTATAATAGTCGTAATTATTCATTGAGTATACCAGAAAAGATGGCCGTGAAATATTTTATATTGACTATTTTTATAGAAATCTGTAATTTATGGTAATGTAAAATGACTACTTTTACAGAAATCTGTAATTTATGGTAATGTCAAATGAAATAAATTTTTTTAATTTTTTTATTAATATATCTTTATAAATTATATCTAAAGTGTTATAAGTATTAGCTATATTGCTGTACAGTTTCATTAAAATCCATTCGCTAGTTTTAGCGTACAAGCGTAACAAACAAACAAACAAACAAACATGCGTACTTGCGCATTTATAATATATAGAGATAGAGATAAATAAATTCTGACCGAGCAGTTTTTTTAGCACACACACACACTTACACACCAATTTTCATCAAAAAAGTTTTTTATTATAAATAATTTTTTTGCACTAATATGTTGTTCTAATTGGCCTATTTTGTGGTTAAAATAATATAAAAGAACTTTTATCATTTTATTTACAGGTCCTCTGTTAATACGAGACCCCAAAATCCTTTAAAAAACCACTTTACGTTGAGTAATCGCTTGTTATCTGCAGTTATCATTTAATCATTTCTCTCTGTAGTAAGATTTCAATAATAATAATAAATAAACGAATCGATTATTATTGAATAACGGTGTAAATATAATTATATCCAGTTCAATCTGGATATTGTTTGAAAGTATAAAGAATTATGGTCTATTGAATTAAGTTAAAGTTAAGTTTATTATTATAATAAGTCATAAAACTACTTAATTTGTGTGACCTACACACAAACTTTTTATAAAATAACTTTAATAAATTCATATTATTGGTACAACAACTTTACTTGCATATATTATGAAAATTATTCAAGGTGAAGGCTCAATAAAATGAGAGATTTTATCAGCAAATGGCAGTACCTATTTGCTCCGTGCAGAACTAAATTTAGTGCCACAAAAATATTTATATCTTAATAATAGTCATTTATATGCGATAGATATGCTAATCAAAATACAGAGTGTGCCAACAATAATTTATACAACCTTTTGTGACTATAACACTTATTGTTACTATGAAATTTCAAAATTAAAAACAAGCTGTTGATGTGAGTGGATTCCGTATGACCCAAACCTTAAATTCTCAAATGATGGAAAAAATTGAATAATAATAATGCCCAAAATGTTAATTCTGCAATTACTGCTAGGCAAGTTAATAAAAAAATTTGATTTCTGATATTTTGTAGATAGTCATACTTAGACTTGAGGGGGTTAATTTCAGTCGCTTACCCCCTCAATTGTCAGAGGTGGTTCATCAATTTTCAAAAACATACAGGTATAGAACCGTTTATTTTATTACAAACTCGAAGTCTTATATAAAACTAACCGGTGGAAATTAAAAAAAAAAAGATTTAAATTAAAATTAAAATTTAAGTTAAAACCTTAATAACATAATTTAAAACAAAACAGGCTCGTTGTGTCCGACAAATTAAAAATGTATGACCACGATATTGGAGACACAAATTAAAAAATATATATATTTCCAATTTTGATTTTGAACTATGTTATAACTTGACAATATAAGACGAAAAGTAGGAATACAATTTTTCGATATCTGGAGTAATTTTCAATATATCGAAAATTAAAATTTTTTGTTTAATTATTTAGCTTTCAATATTTCGAAAACCAAAGCAGATATCGAAAAATTTTATTTACATTTTTCGTCTACATTCATGAAGTTATAACAAAATTCATCATCAAAGTTGAAAATAAGGTACAAAAAATTTCAAGCCTAAGTCTAGAATTGCTGCTCGTACTACCTTATCACAGAAGATGACTCAATCATAAATGAACTACATTCACGAAACTAATTTGAAGAAAAAATTGCATATCAATCGGAATCTTAAAAATGTTTTTCGAATGAGTTGAAATGAGTTCGAATTTTTCAAAATATTAATTATGTTATACGAGTACTTTATGTAAAATAATAATTCTAGTAATAATTTTTGGATTATCCTTGACCGATCAATATTTCCACAAAATAATTGTTTATCGATTTATCATAATATAAATTCTGTACATATTTGTAATTATTTAATAATATGATGTAAAATATTCTGAAACTAAAACATAACAAATAAATATAAATAAATAAAATAAATAAATAAATAAATATATATTATTATATAAAATATATTATTTGGCAACATAATTATTAATAACATATTTTAATTATGAAGGTCATTTATGATCATTTCATTATTATTACCAGTTATAGTTAAGTTATTGATGACGGAGCTATTAATATCGTCACCATAACCCTAAGTGTCAATCAATTTTTTAATTAAAAAAAATCATACAGATCTTCCTATATATATGTAAAATAGTTAGATTACCTCTATGTTTACATTACTACGAAATACGAAGCATAAAAGTATGTTAAACTGAACATCTTATTTAAAGTGGTTCGGCTTTTTGAGCAAGTCCGGTAAATGTTTTCATTTTTTTCGGTAAATGATAGTTCAAAGTCCCTCGATCACAATAAACGCAGTTTTGGGGAATCTTGTGGGGGAAAATTTTGATTTTATTTTAAACTTGTGGTTTTTGGACATAGTAATTTATGGAAGAACTCACAAAAATGTTAATTGTACAAAAATTAATCGGTGATTAAGCTTCAAAAAAGTTTTCATCATGAAGAAAATTTATTACAGATTCTCTTTATTTATGAAAAAAAAAACCTTACTTTACGGTGCTTTCCAAAAAGAAAACATTTATTTTTTATGTTTTCACGATATTTGTAGAGCATTTTTTTACATTTACATAAAAATTGTCTAGTTTACATTATTTTTAGAGTATTTTCCAAATTGCCTAGTTGACTAGTCACGACAGCCGAACCACTTTAAGATTTTAGTTTCCTTCAATAACTTCTACCCAATGGGTTGTTCTACAAATTAAGTCGTTTTTGGCGTCTAGAGGTTGTTCTACAAGTTAAGTCATTTTTGGCGTCTCAGCTAAAATATCATGAAAAAATGTCTTAGAAATTAATTTATTTGTTTAGCATAGGTACTGTTTTTTTCACCCATATCTAGATTATACAGTGTATCGCATTTAAGATGAAGATTGAAAACTCCCTCATATTTTCGTTATTTAATGGAATATCGATTTGAAATTTTGCCTGGTCATACAGCGTAATGGGTCACAGACTACTTCAAATTAACATATACGACCAATTCTTAATATTTTGCCTTGCGTCAGAGATGGTTAGAGATATTGATTAGAAACTGCACGCCCATTCAGCAAATAAATCTACAAGAAGATAAATAAACAACCAATTGTCCAGTGTTAGTACATGTACACGGAGATCGTATGAGTGTTTCACATGAAATCAAATTATTGTTATTAAATTCATTTTATGATCGATGGGATGTGTTCAATAGAAGAATAAATTTTCAATAATATAAAGATCAACAGATAATGATCAACTAGAAAGTAAGGAATACAAGAATGAAGTATGATAAAATCGTCTCAAAATTATCAATCGTTTATCTCAAAATCTTTTAATCCACCTTGTATGAAGAGGAAAGTACAATATATCTTTTATTGTCGCGCTTTGAAAGCTTTCTACTATCTTGTTTTATTATATTTCTATCATTGAATGTTTTCTATCGTCTCGTCTAGTTCGTATTAAGTGTAATACCTTTTTGGTGGATTCAATACATTTTTTAATAAAAAAAAAACCAGTTGAGATTAATTCAAAAATCTATCAATTGCTCCTCGAATTTTTACTGTCTATCTCACAAATATCTCTGTTTTTCTATTGAATAACTATCAAAAATCAAAATTCTTAGTTTCTCGTCTCACGCGGTATCACTAACGTGAATTTTAATATAATTTTACAAGTATTATTATAAATATATAAAGTATTATCGAATGGATGGATGATATAAATATTGGCGTAATAATTGAAGAACAATTTTTGTATTAAAAATTCTTTTATAGTTTTACAAGATTAAAAATAAAAGATCACGTAACTGAAGCTGCGTGTAACAACTAATACGTACATAAATAGCAACACATGCAAAAATTGAAGTAATTGATATTTATATGATAAATAATAATTGAACAATCATCGATCGAACACACATTCAACAAACACATATTTAGAAAGAAGCCCCCCTATTATTTTATTTATAACAAAATAATAATCATAATCACACACATATGTCAATAATTAATAGATATGTCTCATAATATCATATCTCCTTGTCTCAATTCATTTTTTTTTCTTTTTAATTTTATTTATAATTTTTCTGCATGGAAAAATTTTAATAAATTTTAAATGATTTGTTTTTATTATAATGGTTATTTATTTAATATTGTTTTATATTGGTGTTACACCAAGAGCCAGGCTTAGCTTGAGATTCGATTGATATCGATTTGGAAGATGTCATACCCTTTACAAGAATTTGTAGGCACTAATAGTTTGGTTTACGATTTATTCTATTTCTTTTATTTAGAAAATATTTATTCGTTTCAAAAAGTTCTTGCATTTAAAAAAATTTTATTGATTATTGTTGAATGTTTATAATCAATGTTCACAAATTATTTAGTATTTTAAATAAATTTTATGTAACCAAATAACTTGTGAATTTATATTTTAAAGTATATAGTAAAAATATTGAAGATATACAGAATGTTCGATTTACATCTAGGCATATAAATATCACGAGTATGACCGAATACATGAGTTAAGCTACGTATCTAAGTGAGAGGTATTATATACATGTGTTGAAGCTTCGATATGCGTTGTGATAGTTGTAAGATGCTTGGAGAGTGGGAATTTTTTAGTTGAATAGATGAACTACAACATATAAGCCACGATACAAGTCACTTTTGCAATTTCATATAACACCTATAATACCTCTTACTTAGATGCATTGCTTAACGCATATACTCTGTCATACTCGTGATATTTATATGCCTAGATGTAAATCGAACATTCTGTATAATGCACATTGTAGATATAATCACTTAAACCCTTATATAATTTTTGAAAGGATATTTTTATAGAAAATCATATTGCAATCACAACATGCCAAAATGTGTCATAAAATAGTATATTTCGTTTGTATAAATTGAATAACAATTAAACCATCAAGGCAGTTCATATTATTATTTTTTGGGAAAATTTTGTCAGCCTCTCGTGTATGTTTAAATTAAAATAAATTAATTTAATTTAAAACGCAATGAATATTTGCTTACTCAAATTTCCACTCCATATCCCAACAATTAGCAATTTAAATACTGACCATGATAATCGACTTTGCAAAATTGAGATAATATTTTATAGCACAACGAAATATTTAGCATAAGGGCAAGCAAAACATACGAATTAAATAGATCCGAAAATTTCAACCAACACAGTAGGTAAAAATTACTCGTAAGTAAATTGTTTTGTACTAAAATTTTCGTTTTTTTCAAATTCTTGTTGATTGAAGACGATTGCTCAAAGCTTTATAGTTTCGATTTTTGGATTCCCTATTCATTAAAAGTGCAAAATTAAATACTTTTTAAAAAATTATTCATTGAGACATTAAATTTACTAAAATGTTAAGGACACATTAAAATAAATTCAAGGCCAATTTCAATGGCTAGGTAATTACAAACATCTTAAGTGCATCACTAAGTAGATTAAATTTATTGTAACTTTTAATTACTCTAATGACGTGTATTCGTAAATTACTTTTTATGAAAAAAGCTGGGCAAACGAAAAATAATTATTATAGGTACGTTATGTTATATTGTATTTTTTATCACAAACGGTCCCAGGGTTAAAAATATGTATTTGACCTTTGGATAAAGAACTCAAATGTTCCAATTCGAAACGCCTTAAACGTCTTAAAAGTTGTTTAAAAACACTGTTTAATGAAACAACCATTTTAGAAAATTGAACAAAAATTGAAATCAATGGCCAAACTAATTTCGAATAATAAAGACATATGTATTTCGTATTTCGAGTTAAATAAAGCCATTAGGTAACATAAATAAGATAACCGCACGGAAGAATAAGTACGATTCGCTATTTCACAATTATTACGACTACTTATATTGAGGTCGAAAAACGTATTCAAAACAGAATTCTAAAATTGATTTCCATATTTAGACTGGCAGAAATTTTGTCAATCGAATCCCGTAGGCCTATGAAAATGTTTTTCTATTTAAAGGATATTGGTTACTGATTCTTGTATAGATATAAAATCGCAACCTTGCGGCAAAAATGGCACTATGGGAATGTTTTTATTGAAACGAAAATTTAATAATTTTCCACCTTATAAAGAAAATAGAAGTAAAATATTTAAATAAAATATAAATATTTTCTCTCACAAAAAATGCAATTTTTTTAAATGTTTTCGTAAAGGATAAAGGGAAATATTTTCTTTTTTTTTTAAATCTAACAGTTTCGCTTTGCTGAATTATCTTTTTGGAAAATTAATTTGTTATTTTCTTCTTTTAGGACCTTTCAATAAAAAAATTATTTTTTCTGGGATTAAATTTTTGAAATCTACTTTATCTAAAACAGAAAAACATCTTAAACTTTTGCTCAGAACAAAAATTTTTAGTATTCAGAAACACATTTTTAGTATTTATTTATATAAAAAATCAAAGCAGAATTATCATAAATAATATTAAACAATAGAGAATGATAATTTACGTTTGTATACTTTTCGTGTATGAATGATTTTCATATAAAATAATTTATCTTTATATATTTAGAATTAAGTAAGATTAACACGAAAATTTATGAACATTAATATCATTTAAAGTTCAAACAAACTTAGACAAATTGTTATTAAAAATATACACTTACATATGTAAAGATTTTCATTACTGTGCAAATAATTTTATATAAATATGATTGTTACCAATCTGGCAATCATTCATAATAAAACTCACTAAGATCATATTTTTATTATTACATACATGAATGAATAGCAATCCTTTGAACTCCTTCATAGTCATAGAATATGAAATGGGCGGCGCAATGAGGATACGGGTAAGAAAGCTCACAGCAGACGAACCCGCCGTCGCAACAAAATTAAATTAATTAATAGTTGTGATGGGCTGGTGTAGTCCATGGTATATGCATGAAGGAGGTGCACTCAGCGTCTGAAATTGAAGAGCTGATAAATGAAATTATCAGCGGAAAGGTGGTAAAACACATATATGGTATGACAATGGGCTCTATAGCCTAAGTGTGTCTTTCGTGGACAACCAATATAATCTAACCTATAACCTAACCTACAGCTGTTGGTCTATAAGAAAATTGGTCATAATCGTGAGACACTGATCTGTTATACTTTATGTTGTTGGTGACATCCTAGTAAAACTTAATGTCCCTGAAATAGCTTTCCCTTACAAAATATAGTGTTCCTTATGTAAATATTAATTTGAATGATACAGCGTTTTTCGTTTTAATGTTGTTTTCACAGAGTCATGCCACTTCCACGCATATAGAAAATTGCTTGGTTCTTGTATATTCATTTATTCTTAGCTTTTTTCATTAGAAGAGACTCTAGCCACGACCTTTCTTTTGCAATAACTTTTAACCTTTACTTGAGTTGTTTTATCGAGGACAACTTTTTGAACTTTAAAGTGTGTTTTCGAGCCTAATAGTACAATTTAATTAATTCGAATTTATATTTTTGCTAAATATAAGTTTGTTATTAAATAATTAAAAGATGGAACTACTTAAATTAAACTGTGTACTTTAAAAATATACTTTGTTTTTTTAAATTTTGGCTTTGACAAACCAATTCAAGTATAGTGGAGATTTTTGAAAAATTCAATTTAGTTTATTTTCATCAATATTTTTATCCAAACATTTTTCTTGCTACTGTCCTCAAAATTTGGAATCAAATAGTCAAAATACTAAGGAATAGTTCGACGGAAAACCCTTGGCCGCTTTACTAATACCTTTCAATAATTTTTTAAATTCCAATTTGTTTACTAGAATGTTGTCAAAAACGAAAGCATTAGTATACACTTCCGTTAACTACAACTTAATTAGATACAGTTTATGTGTAGTTTCCAAGTCGTGAATTTTCCTAAACTCCCAAAGATTCTAGTTTGTTAGTTTACATCCTTCCAAATACATTTCAGTCCCTAAAAATCTTTCAACTAAGAGTCTCTATTTCTTGTGGTAATAATATATACCTAATTGCAGTACTTATATAATTTTATTTATAATATAAAAGAAAATTTTAATATATATAATATTTATATATATATATTATTCAATATCATGATTAACCGTGAAATAATCTATAGCACATGTGAATGATAGAACTCTATATATATGTCCTTCTCTAATACCAATCGAATGATTTCTATAATGGAAAATTTTCACCATAAAATCATATTTATTATACAATTGAATATAATTCGTTGTGTTAAAAATAATATGTATTTAATTTATAAATTCTGTCTTATATTAATCAAGTATAATTTATTGTTACAGAAATGGATGAAAATATTTCACAAAAAATGTATGCTGAGCATAAAACCATGAATGGTCAACAATCAAATCCATCGTTTGTACCGGATGATCTAGGAAGGTAAAAATGTAACTTATATATCTTTATCAATTGATTCTGAACCAGTTTTGTCTTATGAAGGCTGTTGATTTTCTCAATATTTAATACATTTTTTAAGCTCTAGGAAGAAATTAGGACTATTTTCTCAGGGTACTATTGTATATTTGATTGTAGGGATTTTTTATTTCGTGTATAAAATAGCTCATTATATACATGTTCAGTTGTTAAAGTCTATAGAATCCTTTGAGTATTGTGTACCTATAAGAAATTTTTATTTTTGCATTTCGCTTGTTAAGGTAATTCTTAAATCCTTCCGATGGACATTGTGTGAAAATTAACGAACTTCTATCTTCATATATTCGGTCCATTTTCTTTCAGAATATTCTCTAAGAGTATGGATTTTTTCCTTACCGATTAATGTGTTTTTATATCTGAGGGTGTCTAGTCGAAGAAAACTAATACCGGAAAAGGAAAAATATGAAAAACATTCTGAAATCACTGTTCCAAACTCTCTACAATAAGCCAACATGTTTATAAATCACGTTTGTAACCATCCATATTTTTACCCTGTAGAGGCGTTCATTTCCAAGAATTCATTTCTAAATAAAATAAGAGATATCTTATACCGCTTTGTTATCTAATCACATTTTATTCATAGAGCGCTAATTGTATTGGGTGATATTTCAAAAAATTGAAAAGCAACTGAGGGAATAAAGTTTTATCAACGTTTAAATTTCAAACGATTTTCGATTGATTTTCGTAAACGCCTACTTTCTTGATAATTAGACATTGTTTGCTAAAAATAATCTGATCACTATAGTTTTTCCAAAAATTGCGTGTCAGTGACATGTCGTCTACAAAATAATTTTATATTTTTATACCAAATTATTTTATACAATTTTTATTTCTTTTTTTTTTTTAGTTTTGCACCGATCACTGAAAAGAACATTTATAAGCAAAAACAAGCACCTGTCTATGTAGTAGAGTTGCAAGATACCAAAAAAACGCCGAAACAAACTGAAGATTATGACCCATACGTAAACCGCCAACATGTTTCTCATCCAACATCGTAAGTATTCACTAAATCAGCCAAATCCAATTATAAAGATACAATGGCTTAAAGAAGTCTCTCTTGTCGATCTCTCTGCATATCCAATATGCAGTAAAATTTGTAATCCGTTGGACTAAAAAGATCCTAATGTTGTTGATAAGGTAGTAGGTACTCCAAATTGGAGATTGAAATGTGTCGCAGATAGACAATTGGTTGTTGCAAATGTATGCAAACCTCTAAATTTATTGAAATATTTACAGAAACTTTTCATTTCCATTTTGTCTCTCGCGGCATCGCTAATAACATTCCATATTTCGGTTAAAATTTATCTCTTACTAAAACTATATCTTACTTTTTGTTTCGTTTATTAATTTTTATTTTTTTATTATAGAAATGTTGAAACTTTATTACATCTGTTAAAGGGAAGTTTAGGCACTGGCATTCTTGCCATGCCTAAAGCTTTCCATAATTCGGGTTATGTTGTGGGTATTGTGGGTACGGTACTCATTGGTCTACTTTGCACATATTGCATACATCTTTTAATAAGAGCACAATATGAATTATGTAGAAGAAAAAAAATTCCAAGTATGACATATACGCAAACAGCCGAAGCGGCTATGTTAGAGGGGCCACCACTATTTAGAAAAACTTCAAATTATATGGTGTAAGTATTTCAACCATTGTTATTTATTTTACATAAAGTTGTTTTAGTCACTCATTTACTGGGTTACTGAACAGGTCAATAAAATTTTCATTGCATTCGGGGATCGTTCTGTGGAACACTTTTTAATCTAAGAGGCTCCCCAACTGCAATAACAATTTTAATTACCTGTTCAGTCAGCGAGTAAATAAATGATATTTCGCTATGTATATTGTATAGATTACACTCATGTGTGGTCAGTCGTGTATCAAAAGTAATTCCGAATAATTAATCATATTTCTTTTTAATTTGTAGACATATTGTAAACGCATTTATTCTGATCTACCAATTGGGAATATGTTGTGTGTATGTGGTATTTGTTTCCGCCAACATTAAGGCTGTTGTGGATGAATACACTGAACATATAAGTGTACGTTACTATATGTTGATGATTTTAATTCCATTAATATTAATTAATTGGGTACGAAAATTAAAATTTTTGGCACCGTTATCAACATTAGCAAACGCCATAACTGTTGTTACATTTGGAATTATATTATATTATATTTTCCGTGAACCAATCAGTTTTGAAAATCGTGAAATGGTTGGAGAATTGGATCATTTTCCATTGTTCTTTGGTACCGTACTGTTCGCTTTAGAAGCTATTGGTGTTGTAAGTATGCTATTTAATAAGTAAATAATTGTATATCAAATAAGTGTAAGTTGTAAGTCAATGATTGGTCTTTACAAAAATTAATACATTGAACTGGCATTCATCGGTCTAGCTAGTAGCTCCTTACTTTCTTCCTTGACTGTACTTTCAGAATCTCTTTATTTTGCCTTTTTCTTATCTTCCTTAACGTATGAACAAAGGTAGTAATATGTTCACTCAGTTAGTTTTTGAGAGTGTTAATACTTCATATTATCACTCGTTCAAGAGCGCAGTGATATAAACAACAATGAAAGCTCCTTAATTGCAGGACAGAAAAGTGATTATTCTGCTATTGTAAGTAAAATCAACCAGGAATGAGACTGTAACTTTAAATGCTATCGAAATGTTTTCCAAAAGCAATACTTCGGCTGCCTTTTTTGTTGAAAAAGAAATAATTGAAATTTGATTCATTAAAAACCTTGCGTTGTCTTTCATTTATGGACATAATGTAACCATTTTGATTATAGGAAACATAAACCAAAGGAACATAAAAGTCTCTAGAGAGAGAGAACAGGAAATTTAGGATAGACCATTAGGCTAATTTTGATTTCTCAAGAAAACAAAGAGTATTTACTCCTTGTACGATGGCAGACGCTTGACCCATTGCAAGTGCCGAGCAGTAGCAGAGGAAATGAGCCATCATTTTTGTCTTCTACTCAATGTTACATCTCCTGCAGTAATCGAGGTACACAGCAAAGCATTCAGCCTGTAAACCTCCTAGCCTGTGTCCTGTAATAGTCGCTCCTTGGAACAGGAAATAAAAAAATTATTACATACGGCATAGGCTTCTTACATTGGTCCACAAAAGTACAATTAGATTTCTTAAAAAGGAATGTATATTTGTAAATAAAAAGATTATTAGGAGTTTTTATTTTGTAGTAATATCAATTGAATTTACTTAAATGTATAACAAGTTGTCTAACTAATAAAATACTTTACAGATTATGCCATTAGAAAATGAAATGGAAACTCCACAATCATTTGGTGGACCATGTGGAGTTTTAAATCAAGGAATGTTCACAATTATCATATTATATGTGGGTATGGGATTCTTTGGTTATTTGAAATATGGCGCAGAAGCAGAAGGTTCAATTACACTCAATTTGGGACATACAGAAATGTATGTATGAAAAAAATACAAATTCATAGAGAAATTAAAATATTAATATCTTCTTTTTTGTGATCGTAGGTTGGCACAATCAGTTAAACTCTTATTAGCGTTTGCCATTTTCATAACACATGCTCTTCAATGCTACGTAGCGGTTGATATTACGTGGAATGATTACATCAAACAACACATTAAGAATAAGGAGCACAATAAATTTTATGAATATGCTTGGCGAACTGTATTAGTTCTAATCACATGTAAGTTTTTATTGAAAGTTTTTCATAAGTTAAGTTTTTTCACACTGCCGTTCGTTTCACCGCTGCCAGGTCTCTCAAATTATTTTCTTTTCTATTTTTAACGGTTGATATTGTATTAGGCTCCCGCTATCGAAGTGTCTTGTATTATTTATAAGTATGGGAAAATTTTCTATAATGATACCCCTAAGAAAAACTATTCGAGATATGTATAACGTCGAAATATTTTCGGTTTCTTTGATTTCGGTTTCTTTCGATTTGCTCAAATTTTTAGAACTATTCAATACTACTCAAAAGGTTCGTTTTACTGACCTTATAAGAATAGATGGGTAAAATGATACCATTGCATTTTTACCAAACAGTTCACATAAAATATTAGTTGTTCTTTCACATTTCATCAATGATAAGTACCTAAAAAAACAAAAATCACTCGTGAAATCATATAAATCAAGACAGGCAACATGATGAGGGATCATTTTACCTATTATAATTTTACACACAAATTAGGGATCATTTGAACGTATATAAAGGGGATCATTTTACCTGTAACGACATATTTGAATATCGTAAAACAAGCAGCCGGAGGTAACTAACACAAAAAAGAAATTTTACGTTAAAATTTGTCTTACCATTGATCATAAAATAAATTTTTTGGTATGAAACACAAAATAGCTTATAAATATACCAAGTGGCTTTAATGGTTCATTTAAACCATCAAAAAATTATATGTAATCCCTATTGTAAACCCTATTGTAAACAAATCTAATCCCTATTGTAAACAAATTTAAACACATAATATCACAAAAAATTTTAAATTAGAATTTTTCTCGAAAACTTCCTAAGTTTTCATTTTTAGATTTTGTCATTCCATTAACTTTCCCACCTTGAATTCTATTTCGCACATAATGAATTTTGTAAGTAATCTTTCATCTTTGATTTGTTTTATTAAAAATGTTTGTTTTTGTTACAGTTTTGTTGGCTGTAGCCATTCCAAATTTAGAATTATTCATATCACTGTTTGGTGCTTTATGTTTATCAGCACTTGGTTTAGCCATACCTGCATTAATCGAATCTTCCTTATGGTGGTATCATATAAGTGGTTGTGAATTTTACTTTATGTGTTTAAAAAATACATTCTTCGTTATTTTTGGAATATGTGGATTGGTTGTCGGTACATACACATCTTTACGAGATATTATACATGAATTTTCATAAACACAAAATACAAGTATCACACACAAAAATCTGAGAAAAATTCACTTTTAAAAAAATAGTACTAATTCATTATTTATCATTTCAAAATGAAAAAAAAATGTCGTCGAACCAAGAGGAAATGTATTTTTTTTTTATTAAGATTGACATTTTGAATATGGCATGGAAGAATTTCACAAATGTTTTGGAGTGGAATTGGACATGATATATTTTTGTTACGCCAATTTTATCAAAAACAATTGGACCGATGATGGGAATGATGATGGTACTAGAAGAATTGATTGAATGAAAATTTTTTATTTTCTCAAGATTATATTTTCATTTTATCAATTTTTCTCTTATAGAGAACATAGCATGACTAGAATTGAATGTATAGAGTAAAAAGTAGTAGCAAATGATATTTTTTTTAAATCGATTGATTGTTTTTGGTGATTTTTTCGAAACATAAATGATATGATTTAGTTTAATAAAAAATATCGTTTTAAGATATTTTTTTAATAATATATTATAATAAATAAGCGTTCAATTAAAAAATGCATACAATTTGAATTTAAAAAAAATCACCTTTTTTGTATGTGTCATTATTTTTAAAATATTTGAAGTGTAAATATTTAGAATCAAATTCTAACAGTATTGAAATGATATTCCTTTTTAAAATTAATAATTTTCTATTCTAATTTCTTTGAATAACTTTGATTCATTAAAAAATGTAGAGCGTAATGTATTTTCGAAATATAATTTCCATAAAAAAAACATGGGACACTCATAAGATATTGTTTTAAACAATTTGAACTCATTTTGAGCCCTGGTAAAACAAAAAAGGGCTGTTATACCGTTTTACGTGTGTATCTGTTTTTTTGTCTGAGGCATCGTAGCTCCTAAACGGATGAACCGATCTTGATTTAGTTTTGTTTGTTTGTATAGTGACTCAATCGAAAATGTTCTTACCTACGTTTGAAGAACATTTTTTCAGTTTGGATAGTTTTTTAGAAAAAAATGAATTTTTCGTAGTTTTAAGAGCCTTAATCATCTCTATAGCCCCTCCAAATTTTGATACACCGTTGAAATTTTTTTTTAAATTCAGATATTATCTTAAGAAGTGACTATTGAGTCTGCCAATTACTTCACTAACTTTACTTACCAAATAATCTTCAGAAGATATTTAATCATGTATTGTTAAAACTAAAATACTGGTTAAAATGCGACTGTTCTAATATTTTGGACCAATATCAGGTATTTTTGTCAGGGAGCTTGTTTTTTGCAGTGAAAAGGAGGGCACAAATACATTAAATCAATTAAGTCAATACTTCGTGAACATTCGGATTTCATGACATTTAACGAGCTTTGAAAAATCGTCATGTAAGGTACAAATACAGTCTTTTCACACGGATAAAAAGTTCAACATTCATTCTTAGATTTACAAATCAAGACTAATAGAATTTACAAACAAAGCACAGTCATTCTTTAAGGAGATCGATTTGTCTCTTTGTAGCATATAGATTACTTTAGTAGTTTGTCCTCGATAGAACAATAGAAATGATTATTCCCAAGGAAATTTATGAAATCTCAAAAACATGTTATTGATGAAAAATGTTATTGATGAAAACAACCTTACATAAATAAAATAAAAAATGCATAAAAAGTTGAATAATATACATTTATAGGTTTTTCACAAGTCATTTCAAACTGTGATTAATGAATTATTTAAAAACCATAGAATTGAGAGATTTCTTATATAAATTAAATTCTTATTATAAGTATTATTAATTATTATTATTATTATTATTTATAGAATGAATCTCATTACACAATTAAAATATTTTTATTTTGTTTAAAAAAAGTACGGGCGTAAAAATAATATTGGCAATAATATACTCAACATGCAAAAGTAAGATATTATAGTAAATTCGTGATTCAATTAAAGATCATAGATCGGTTTTAACGAACGTTTCGTCAAATTTTTGTTTGTCGAATTTCATAATCTTAGATAGAAACCTATAATGCGTAGAAAATGACATCTGTATGAATTGATTCGACATAAAGTCATTGCTAAAACGCGAGATTTCATAGCTTGTAAAAATAGCACAAAAAAAAAATTGTTCTCTTTAGAATATAATTCAATAGTATATTAAATCTTTATAAAGGAAATGAATCGTTCCATAATTGTTAATTGGAAAAGAAATGAATTTTTATTCGCTTGCTGTTTGTATAAATAAAAATAGAATTGGAACTTTTTTCAACAATTAACAGTATAATATTTTGGGCGGTGGGCTTTTTGTGACTTAACTACTTCGAGTTTTGTGCAGGACAAGCATTTCTTATCATATCGATGAAATTTTATGCAATATAGTGATTTTACTTAACGCGACATTTTATTAAACGATATCACAGTATCTTATTCAAATAACTAGCCTAAATGATTTCTCATCAGTATTTGCAAACATCATGTGCTCATCGCATGCGATAAGTTGACAATCCGACTCCCATAATAACATCAAGTGACAGAGATTAACCTTGAAGCCTCAAAATGCGTTTTCAATCCTAATAGTGCATTTTAATTGATTCGAACTTTACTAAATATAATTTTTTAGCACACATTTCAGTTAAATTTAAGTTATCAGATCGTACTTTGTTTTTTCCAAGGTGACTCTGTAAGTTGACTTTGGTTTTTAGAACGGACTAATTGTTTCAGCTTAGTTGAAATCAAGAGGTTCCATTTTTTGTAAACGAGTTCACCTTATCCTACTAAATTCCTCAGTGATCATTATTTATTTGGATCCATGCTAAGTTCTAGGAGAGGCAGCCGTAGAAAATATCGGTATTTATGTGATCCATTCAAAGATTTTATGTGATCCTTCTTTCTTCTTATTTTGTCGTTTTTTAAATCTTAATAGACTCTGATTTTTAATTTTTCTTGGCCTATTAAAACAATTTTCAATTAATTTAATTAGTAACCATCTACATTCAAAATTTGATTTTCTTTAATTTTTTAAATGATCGATTATATTTACTAATAATATCAAAATATTCAATTTTAAAAGTTCCTTTTTACGTCAGAAATTGCATAGCATCAGAAAATTTTTAAAAAAGTTTTAAGAAATATTGGACTTTTTTATTTTTGTAATCTTTTCAGTAATTTTTGTGTTTAGATGTCACAAATAACCGAGAACCATATTGCCTAAACTTTTTTTGACACCTTTCAAACCTCTTCTTCGGTTACCTCTCTTGGATTAGAATAACTTCATTCTTCATTCATGTTTAGATTATTGTTTTCATATTTTCTTACGTCGTTACTTATATCATGAATCAAATGCATTTACTATCGTAATTCGTAAAACATATCTTTAAATTATATCGATAATTTATAATTGATATCAATATGAACGAAACAAAATAAATTTTAATAATAATCAATAAAATCAATAGTAACAAAAATATTATATAGTAAAATTGTGTCTTAAGATTAACTTTAAAAAATTAGTTGGAGAAAAATTATAGAGATAATATTTACATATAAATTTTCCTACCTAAATGTGATAAATTGTTGTTATATTTTTTTGACAATTTTAAATTTTTACCATAATTTTTTTTGAATATTAATAAATATATTATAAGCTAAATTACCTGATTCCGTAATAAAATATATATAATCTAAGTAACTCATTCAATATGTAAATATTTTTAAACATTAGAAAAAAATTTAAACGCTTTACAATAGTGATGATTATGTTTTCGAATATAGATTATAGTTTTTGTTTTGTATTGATTAAGAGAAAAAGCTCAAATTTATGAATAAAAATATTAACATAGCTAGTGGAAATACGGGTTGGTATAATTAATATGGTTTGTTTTGATATTTATTATTAAAATTTTGAGTGATATAATCAGGAACTAATTAATTTATAAGGATACACAAGGATTCTATACATTGGTGGTTTACTAGCATGATTCAAAAACAACTGGTTACTACTATTTCCACTTTTAACCAGCATTTTTCAATCAAAATTTATTTAGACTTAAGTAAGGCTGCCACCTCCAAGTTCTAGGTAACCGGGAGATAAACCATAAAATCGAGAGATAGTGAAATTAATTCTAATTATACAACCGAATTATAATACTGTTCGATATGTTTGATGTTTTGTTTACGCAGTTTTTTCATAATTATATATTTAAATAAATATGCTTCAAGTAATTCAAAATAAAAGCTGTTCAGAATTGTCTAATTTACCAGTCAGAAACAAATAATGAAAAAATATCTTTTTAACTGAATTCTGAAGAATTTATCTTGATACCGGGATTTGGTTGAGACTGCACAATTTCGGAAATCTCCTGATCAATTATGGAGAGGTGGCAAACTTAAAATGAAGGCTGCAAACACCCAATCCAGCCTGAATTAGTTTGACTGGTCATGGGCTTTGACTTTACCATATAAAAGGTTTTTCTTTTAAGATGATAGAACTTCAAACTTAAACTACTTATGTACAATTAATATTGGAAAAAACCATCAGGCATTGTTGAACATAACGCATGCAAATGATTTAACTTCTTTTTAATCAAGACAAGTATACTTTTTATCGTTTGAATCAAACAAAATGCGAACGCAGTCAAAACGAGAGATTTCATCGAGTTCCTTTAAAAACTAAGACTAACAATTCCATCGATGATATCGAACGAACTGAAGCTATCCGCATGTGCAATTTCCATCAAAGCTACGGGCTACATTCTGATGGTATCACAAATTTCCATAAAATAATCCTTTAAAAAAAAAAAAATTCATGACTGATCATATGCAACTACGCAGGTTGTTTAGTTTTAAATTTTCTGTTCCATCGCTTTAAATGGAAAACCTTTTCGGCACATCTTGGTGACTTTATTGAGCAGTATTACTTTCCACAACTGTTTAGTAAAATAAACGCTTCCATATGTGAATTAAGCAGAACGTGGGTATGCTGGTAAAAAGTGAAAGTTGATTGAAACTTTACGCGACGAAATGTTATTTATCGAAAAAGAAACAATGATCGAGCCAACCAGAATCATGTGACTAATCCACTAAAATAAAACTCTTCAGCTAAATAATCTATCTAATTAATCAATTAAAAATGTGGTTCTTCAAAAGTACTTGGCAAAGCAAAATTAAAATTGCTAATAGTTCCTGCAAATATTGATCCAAGAAATAGTAATTTTGATAATGTCTACTTATTGGCAGTTGATACAAACCATAGTCTATTACCACATAAAATCCATCAATAATAACCAGCATATCACAATTTTTTAAAACGAGCAGTATTCTGTAAATTTTACACTCTATAAGTAGATAATCTGCTATTTCTTAGAAGAAAAACTTTATTACGGGTGCTAAATTTTCAAATGCAGCGTCCAATTTAAAAAAAAAAAGCGTGATGTGTTGGATAAACATGGCCATAGATGTTTTTAAAATTATCGTGCCTTATCAAAGATACTAGTTTTTGGATTGAATTTGAATATTAATTGCCTTTGTTATGTTATAAAAGAGACAAAATAAGATTTTTCATATTATATTTGGATTTTCGATATGAAATTCAAAGAAGATTTTATTTTTGAAAAACGTAAAGATCTTTTCTTGAATCGAAACTGTACAATGTTTGGAAAAATCTTGTTTTGTGATTAGATGGCGTTGATAAGTATTACCTCGTCAATCAGTTAGTAATTACTGTTTGTTAGAATTAAAAAGTTGTTAATTGTTTTGTGAGAAATAAAAAAGTAGGAATGCTAGAAATCTCTATATTTAAAAAAAGATTTATAATAAATTATACTATGTTCAAATTTCCTTAGGACCTTATATTTATATGCATCAATTTTATTTTATTACAAATGTACATGTTTTAACATTGTTACTAAATAAAACTTTTAAAAATTTTCACTTTATATTCATTTTAAATTAAAATCTTATCAAGAGTACTAATACCGGGTAAAACATGGTGAATCAAAATTGTGGAATGAATAAAAACAAGGAATTATCTAGCAGTTAAACTTCGAAAAAATATTTTCAGTGAATAAATTTGCATTGTCTATTGCTGTTTTTCGAAAATTCATTGCTAGATATTTCAATTTTTCTGTTTACTTTGGTTTCTCATTTCACCCCATTTTACGGTAAGGATATGTACCATTACCAATAATCCTATTGCCAGGAATACTCGACGTTGAAGTCATAATTACAGTTGTAGCTTCGTTTGGCTCCCCTCAGCTATCAATAACATTATTGCCTGAATAAACTATTCAATTAAATAAGAGATAAAAAATCCGGTAAATTGATGTTAATTTAAATCCGCTCAAAGATAATTAAATAAAACAAAGTATTTAATTTTAATATACTGGAAAAACTCAAAATGAAGAAATTCCAAACAGTATAAAAGAAAACTTTGTACAACAACTTGGACAGAGTGTACGCTTGCTGAAGTTGCTATACGAAGGCTGCTGGCATGTAAAAAAAGAAAAACTTGACAGACTCAAAACAGCTAAGCCGGATGTTATGGAATTCTTTTCGAATCATAATGCCGTTAATACGCTTCGATGGACACCCCGACGAAGTCGATATCGATCAGGACAAAAAATCACCACGCACACACGCACACACATACTTATTTTCCAAATTAGTGTTAATATGCCTTGTTCTGACTATGAAATGTAAAGATATATTCATGTCTACATTTTAGTTTGTGTATAGAGGTTGTGTGATGGTACAATTTCTGTATGCGAGGGTGTGGGAGAGTGTACAACTAGAAGTTTCTAAAAAAATTATCAATCAATTTTATTTGTATTGCAATATATCGTTATTTTCAATGTAAGTATTCCTGCCTATAATTAATTTAGTGTTTGTTTTGAATTTAGAAGTTGCTTAGCAACAGTATTCACATTCTTTTATACAAGGTGGTTACCCTTTTTTATCATTCTAATATTTCAAATAAAGTTATTCTAAGTGGTTCTTTTTACCAATAAAATAATTTTACTGTTTGAAATTTAAAAAAAACTATGTCGTTTCGAGATTTACGAAGTAAGTTATTAATAACAAAAAAATGAAATGAAAGTTTTTGGTAAAGAAACCTAATTTTATATTCTTGAAAGATTTCACAGAACTACTACGAACATTAGGATGTCAAATACAAGTATCGTTAGAAAGTTTTCGTAATCCGAATTTCCCGTTAATGAGTGAATTGTTAGTATGGTTGTCCAAACGATTAGATCCAGATGCTGAAATACCAGAAGGTCCATACAATACAGAACAGGACCGTGTGTTGTTAATACGCACTGCAGCTCAGTTTTTGGTAAGCAATGCAAATATTTTTTTTTTTTTAAATACCACATAATTTTCAAAAAAATATTTTTATTTTTATTATTAATCTATTATTTAAAAATGTAGATATGTGCACTAAATTGGTTTTTATTACTAATATTATTTTCAACGCGCAAGTACAAATAGTTTTTTAAAATATTGTAGGCAATGAAAGCGAATTTGAAATTAAATACACGACGTCTTTATGGTGCCGATGGGCATGCAGTACGAGAATTGTTAAAAATAGCTACATTGTTATACGATGCATTAAATGCAACTGATCAAAATAACAAAGATGAAGAAAATTCGATTGAAAAACTCTATGATATTAACGATAAGGTAAATTTTTACCCTCATTTTGACTTTTTTCGTTTTATTTTACCTAGCGTTTCAAAGGGCACATAACTCGGGGTTAAGAAAGACTTCCAATACTATAATTAATAAATATTTAAAATCTGTAACTAAAAAAAAATTATTTATTGTATGTAAATTTTCAAAACTATAAGGTTTTGAGAGCTTGTTCCCGAAATTATTATAGATAGAACATCTGTGAAAAGCTTCAAGTAATTGCCATATTGATTTTAATTTCATACCAACATCAATCCCTAAAATTTAGAGGTTTATAACTGAAATTGAGGACGGAATTTTTTTTTTACATACAAAATTATCAACCCCAAACAAATTTAGATAAAAATTTTGCTCCCTACGACCCCGAAAAACCATCTTTGGGAAAAATGTTGTCGGGAATTTTAATTCAAGTAACAAATAATTTGTAGAGTTTCTCAGACAAAAATCTCCTCGAATTGCAAGTTTCAACGACGTTTAAAAGCTTGTTAATTAAATTATGAGAGATTTAAAGTTTTTTGCTTTAAGGTTAATGAATTGAAAGTGACAAGGCAATTAGCATCTGAAATTACGTCAAATGGAGCAATATTGCACGAACTGCTTGGCAAAGAAGTAGATTTACAGGTATGTTTAGGCTATTTTAAACAGTGAATCTCGGATTACGCAAAATAAATTAAAATTAATCATTTTCTATCTGTTTAAAGGCTCAACGACATATAAGTGTTGCAAGACAATTAGAAATTACAACCATTGAAGAGGGTATCGAAAGTGCTATGAATGCGTTAAAAAAAGAAGCAGAACGTATAAAAAAATTAACTGATAATATCTCAGCAACTGAATCCAGTTTAGATCAAAAAATTGAAAGAAAACGAAATGAATTAGAACGTAATCGAAATCGTTTACAAACCTTGCAAAAAGTACGACCAGCATTTTTGGATGAATATTCAGCACTTGAAAAAGAATTACAAAATTTATATAATGATTATGTGTCCAAATATCGAACAATGGTCTATTTAGAAAGTTTGGTGGCAGAACAAGAACGAGCTGAAGCAATACGTGCTGAAACGCAACAAGAAGCTGCACAAAAATTGGCAGAACAAATGCGATTGGAGGAGGATATAGAAGAATTAAATGAATTGGCAGAAGAAGATATGATTCCTGTTTCACCAACTACCGTGACTGCAACATTAAATGCTCCAGAAGAAGAAAGGCTTAGAGTAAAAACTGGAGGTAAACATATTAAATTTTTATATTTTATTTGCTAAATGAAAAAACAATTTACAGATACCAGATTAAACATATAAAATGTTCGCTTAAGCAAGTACAAGACGGTACGGCAGTGGTAGACGGTTCTGTTGTTCAGTACTTACTTATTCAATCAAATATAAAACTTCAATCGAAATTCTTAAAAAAGCAAAATTAGAAATAATAACCCTTGCCTACTTATGGTTCAAAAGGCACTAAAATCCCTAGCATTTTCTGAGAAACATTTTAATGAAATATAACTCCTTCAAATCACCCTTAGAGGGTAAGATATAAGTAGTTTGTAATGAAAGATGCCGAAATTTTTCCGATTATAATTAAATTCCGTTAATAAATATAAATATAAATTAAATTCCGTAATTCCGTTAAATAATTCAGGTAGCTAACAAATAGATTATGTTCGTAGCTAGACTATTACTTATACGGAGTTGGTATCCAGAAACGCCGTACATATATGCTGGTGCAGGGATGCGACACCAAAAGGTGTGAGGTTCAATTCTCCCCTGTACTCACTCTGTACCGCGCAATACTGACGCCATGGTGATTAAACTTATTTTCACTTATATAGCATCTTTTTCGTCATGATTCTTGGTGGGTCATTTCACATGAAAAATTTCTCCTTGAATGAATTTACAATTTCTCGTGAATGGAAGATAATAGTACCTAATCTTGGTTTTCCGCCAAACTTTGCGTAGATAATATCATTAATATATGCTGAAAAGACTGCTCATCACGCGTTTTTCTGTAAAACTAATATTTACATAAATATTTGCAGAAATATTTGCGATAATTGATTCTATGAATTTGGATTGTTAACAAAAATAATTCGGCAAATGTTTGGTATTGATACAGTACCCCTTGTACAGAAAGCGAGTGTTCATCTGGGAAGTTGAAGATGTAGACCGTTCGCGGTTTATTATCCGAGCCTTCCAAACATGGTCTTCCCTATTGTGGACACTCCTAGATTTTCCTTTCATAAAATTATTAGAAGTCTCAGTATTGTAATCAACCAACGATATAAATATGATGTAGTTTTGCAATTTATTGGGAATTTATACGGCTTATCGAAATTGCATGACATAAGCTATTGTAAATTTTATCAAAAATTTATATTTATATTTACAATAGAAAATTAAAAATATACCTATTCTTATCATTATCATATTTAACTAGCACTTATATAAAAATATATTTTAGACTAGTGCCAAGCCTAGTATTTGATTGTTATTTCATATCTGTTGGAAATGTGCCCAGTTGTTGTTAAGATCGAGGCCAAAAACGTTTTTCTCTACGAAAACTTGTATCCTCCCCCAAAACCAATGTTTTTTTTTTTTTCGAAGTTGGTTTACTTTTGACTCAAAACTGACCAAAGTTATTATTGCACTTTTTTATCATCAAAAAATAGGAAAAGAAAACTATTTTTGTATTTCAATCGTATATTTTGTACGTCAGGGTACATCAATGTACATAAGCGTATATTCATGGTTGTCTACATTTATCTCAGCAGACCTAGTTTAGTAGGCCAACACTGATGTACGCTCATGTACGTAGATTTAGTATAGTACATCTGTTAATATAAATGTAGACCAACACTGATATACGCTTATATGCATACATTGATGTACTCTGATATGCACAGATGACCTGCTGTACATCAGTTGTGATGCAAGTAGATTAACATAGACGAACAAGTATACTTCTAACAAGATATAACTAGATCTATAATGATCTCACTTTTCCCATTTTGATCAAAAGAAATCATCGGAGATATCCTGATGTATAATCCAGAATTCAATTTTTTTTTCAAATTCTTGTAAGTATAAAAAAATTAACTGTGCAGGTTATATGATGATACTGTATCGGTGCGATAGGGAAGTGGATGTGCGCCAGCGCGGTTTTTTTGTAATACAATATAGACCTATGTGTTGTTTTACAAAAGAAAGTTGCAGCAATTTAAATACAGATTATATATGATGTGAATATTCAAAAAAATTTTGGTTTTCTGTCAAGCGATTTTTGGTCAAAGCACCTCTATACAGGTAAATTAACAATGACAGAAAAAAATCTCCTCGGCTTGCATCACTATGTATCCCTGTCTTCGGCCTCTGACCTAATACCACCTTAACAACAGCTTCTTCTGATTGCACTCGGCCCTAGACCTAAGTGTAACGTCTAGTATAAATAAAATTGTTTGTTTACAGTTAGACCTCGGCCGGGTACACGAACTACAAGCCGATTATATGGGGCAATGCATGCTGATTCTGGTAATTCAGATTCTAGTTTAACAAGTACCGATTCAGATTCAGAAGACATCCTATTGAATGATGATGACTTGGATAATTTAGGATACAATCCAAATACCAGAAAAGACGTAATGGATGTAATGTCGGTAGTAGACAATGAATTAAATATTATTGATCGTGATGAAGATGCAAGTGCAGCGACTCAAATACCACCAAGGCGACGACCATCAGCACGAATTGGAAGTAGTCATCCAAAGCGAGAAATGAATGACGATGACGATGATTTTTAAATAATTTCAAAAAATCAGTCCCGATTGAAACTAGTGTTGTAACTGCGCGGTAGAGTCGAGTATCAAAAGGATTTTAAGTTTAACTCGACCATCTTAGTCAAAAAAGCGATCAACCTCGGAATCTAATGGGATAAGCTGAATTTTTGTACAAACGTTTATTTTGATAGTAAAAATGCTGTCTCAAAAGTCACATATGGTTACGTGTACGCGTCCTTAGATATTTAAGGTCAAAAGTCGCGAAAACCTTTGCCTTCAATCGTGTTAACGTTTATTATAAAAGTTGTAAAAGATAAAACTCTTGACAAATTTTGTGTGAAATCATTTTTTATACTTTTGATCGTTTTTGAAATAGAGGGCGCAGAAGATGGAGCGCTTATCTATACGTACCTTAGTACAGGGTCAATATTTATAAATATAAGATATTAAATTATTATTTAAGTGGTTTTTAATGGATAATTAATTAATTACTCATTAAATACTACTTAAATAATTATTTAATACCATTAATTTATAAATATTGACGCTGCACTAAGGTATGTATAGCTGAGCGCTCCATGTTCTGCGCTCTATATTTCAAAAACAGTTCGACGTATAAAAAAAGGTTTCAAACAAAATTTGTAGAGAGTTTTAACTTTTATGATAAAAGTAAGTACGATTGAAGGCAAAGAAAACGAGATATTATCAACTACAAAAATTTTTTGTGATCTTTGACCTTGAATATCTAAGGACGCGAATACGTGCCCATATATGTGACTTTCGAGACAACGTTTGTACTATCAAAATAAATTTTTGTACAAAAATTCAGCTTTTTCAGTTAGATTCCGAGGTGAAACCCTAGGATGATTAGAATATTGAAATGTAGTGACGAAATTCAAAAAAATTACGAATCCTAGGAGCCCAAAATTTCTTACTACTGTTAAAATTTCTTTTTACTGTCATTCTGCCTCTATATAAGAACGCTGACCAATTAATGAAAAAAAAACAATTTTTTAATTATCATATGAAATAAGGCATTAATAAAACCCATTTGAAAATGTTCAATATAATGTAATCAATATAATTCATATTCATAAATATATTGTGCCTTTCTTTATTGTGCGTTAAGTTTTTTTTACGTTCACCAGTATTTCCCATATATGAAATTTTAATATTTAACAATACCACTTGAGGTTCCTCATTCGAAAAGCTGATATAGATCCGGCAAAATCCGAGCATGAAAATTTTTTACAGGATTCCACTGAAAACATGCTCTTGAACATAAAAGTGCCGGTGAATAACCTGGTAGAATATTATTTAAACTATTTTTTTTTTAAACAAACAGGTAATACTGACCGAATTGCTTCGAAATTGGATTCAAAATTAAAAAAAACATTTTTCATCTAGTTTTCGAGTAAAAAATTCGTAAAATTTGAAAAAACCCGATTTTTACGATTTTAAGGGAAAACGCTACCCACTGGCGCGATCCGAGAGTAGATAAAATTGTGCATTCATGTAGAGAGCGGCTATTTTTCTTCTACATTTTTTCTTTGTGTTCTGTGGACTTGGCATGTATTTTGCGTGTAATTTTTTACTTGAAATTCCATTCATTTAGTTAAAATTTCATTTTTGTTTATGAACAAAACACTTATTTTCCTGGTCAGAAATTTCAAGGTTATTATAAAAGTATTAAAATTTTTTACATAAATGATTTACCTAAACAATGAAGATTATTTCACTAAATATCTAAGCATATAATTGTTTATAACGGATTAAAGGATTGATAGTATTGACAAAATTATTTGTAATTTTTATAATAATTTATATAAAAAATGTATAATGTATATAAAGAA
Source organism: Chrysoperla carnea (assembly GCF_905475395.1). Taxonomy (NCBI): domain Eukaryota; kingdom Metazoa; phylum Arthropoda; class Insecta; order Neuroptera; family Chrysopidae; genus Chrysoperla; species Chrysoperla carnea. Next base: position 49,590,943 of record NC_058339.1, read on the forward strand.
AACAATTACAATTTAAATTCCTTCTTAAAAATTCCTATTAAATTATAATATTTAATTAATCTTTTGGATCCTACTTTGAAGCAGTAATCCAATTAATTATCACTAATAATTTAGTCATTAAATAATTTAAAAAAATTTCAAATAATGAGTTGTTATGCTAAAATAACTGTTTATAATTTAAAAGAAAGAAAAACTCATCATGCCGCCGCTGTGTAACGTACTTTTTGTTATTGAATCTTATTATATCACTTATATTCCATTATATTACGGCAGGGCAGAATTCAATGATAGACTACATATTTAGCAATTTTGCTTTACATTTTGGCTACCTGTACTTTTTCTTTTTATTTTGGTTACCTGCCATAGGTGCTTTCTCTCTAAGAGAAACCAGCCTAGTAGTACCATTGATAAATTTGTTAAATGTAAGTTAGGTATTATAAATCGAACCAGTAACCAGTAAGTAAACTGTGTACTTAAAAACGTAATTCGCTTTTCAAGTATCGTCCATGCAATGTAACCAGGATATAGATTGTAAATAATCACATGCCTCTGTAAGTAAGCTTTAATTTTTAGAGTTCAAAAAAGTATCTGCGGAAAATTTATTATTATCAGCTCTTCTTCTAAATGATTATTCAAAATGGAATATTATAATCATAATTGCCTATATTATTGATAAATTCATTTTAAAATTGATTTCCTATAACTTCCATTGTGCAATTTAAATCGATAATGATAATACAGGTTTTAGAAATTTCAAATTTTCCACTTTCCTCGAAGAAAGTGATCTCCATTTCTATTTACATGTATAAAGTTGGTAGGCCATAGAAGATAGTAGGATCGTTTATTTATGGCGGATATCCACCAATGACGTAGTCCCCTGTCGCATCATATAGGTTTTCCACATAATGTCGGCATAGTATCGACAGCTCTAGTTAATTCTACTATTTTATCTATATTAATATCTAGATTAGAATAATCGACTTAGCTAGCGAATCTTTCATTGTCGCATGCAGACTTTTTATACATTTGTTTGTCTCTAAAAATAGAGTAGCGTACACTGGCTTTAACGAAGATTCATGCCACTGAAAAAACTTGTAAAGTATTAGTTAATCAATTGAGAAATTCCTGAAAAAACTTTTAGAAATATATTCATATAGCTTTAGTAATAATAAAAGTTATTAGCATTGAGATTTAGTTCTATTATTTATCTTTCTGTAATAATAATAAAAAAAATATTGCAAAACGTAATATTATCAAATTATCGATTATTTACCCTAGAAACTAATCAAAATAACAAAAATTGATATAATTGTAGGTACAGATAAGATGCTTATTGGAAAAAAAATTTCATTAACACAATTCATTTTCGCAACCAATAATGTTTTTACAAACATTTTACCCTTTTGTTTTCACCTTTTTCAATTGAGCTGTAGTTTTTGAACTTTTAGTTTATTTCAAACTTTTTACTTTTTTGTAGGCCTGTCGCTGTCAGGTGTTAGTTTTATAATGTTATTATGAAATATTTACTACACAGAAGTAATTTGACACAAAAGTAATTTATTTTATAAGAATTTATCCCTGCTTACCACCTTATTAATGAGTACTACCTTTATTCTGGCCTATGGCAATACCACGTGGTCTACCCAACACCAAATAGTATTCCTAAAGACTGAAATGAATTCCTTATATATCAACAACAAGCGTTACCTTAGGAGAATTCTCATCTTGGAATTTTCAGCGAATATCATCGATATACATAGTTATATACGGTGCTAAAATCAGAAATAACCGCTTAGTATGGTAGAATAAAGTGCGAGCTAAATAATAGGAGAGAGTGCTGTACTCGTGGTTTCACATGAATGTCGTAAGTTTAAAAAAGTCAACAAATTTTCGCCGAAAATTTCTATCGTGTGTTCATAAAAGGAATAATAAGTGATATTGGGTTTAACTGTTTACAATAGAATATAAATCTTTTTAAGATACGCCCTTTGATCAGAACAGGACAGAATTATTTCTGAGTACTTTAAAAATTATCGGGCATCACGTTCGCAGCAAACATCAACGTCAATAAGTCGCGGCTGAGACTAAATTTAGAGAAATTTCGAAGAACTGAAATTAAATTAGAAAATTTTGATAATTTCCAAATTATCTTTTTTAATCAATTATACGGAAATACTCATATTTTTAAGTAAGATTACAATTCATAAATATATACTAAGTAAATAAATATAGGTGTTCTATTAATCAATATTTTGAAGATGAATAACTTTGTTTTTAATGACGTAGAAATTGTTTTGAATCATATTACCTAATATTTCGTTTCTAATAAACAAATAATTTGTGTTATCTTCATGATCTAATGTTAAACTTTGTAAAGTATCTGTTATTTATTTTGATAAACTGCGTGTTTGAATTTTTAATATTTTCAATCCAATAACCAAGATGGTATAGTGGGAAAAGTGTTTCCAACGCTTCCCTCATAATAGACTTATCTCTCTAAAACCTTTTAAAATTGAGGTAAAAATTTATAAAAAACAATAATTGGGCTTGTAATCTAATCGGAAACAAATCATAAATTTTTGGGGTGAGGGAGGTGGTAATTTTTTGTCTAAAAATATCCTAAATTCCAGAGTAATTTGACATAAACACATATCTCCACCCTATGTACGCTCATGACCAGGAAACAGATTATAATGTATTATAAGGGTATATAAAGGCTTTATATGCGAACCAATACATCGCCAACTCTCAAAAACTGTGTAGGGCCATCCCTTACAGAAATGACCTAGAAAGATTTCTTGGGATAATTAATGAATAAGTCTAATTAATAAAAAATATTATACCGTAGAGATATTATCAAGCATCAAAAAGGTTACATTGGTTGAGAATTGGGTTTTTAGAATACAATTGTGAAAAAAGTGAAATTTTCAAAATTTAAAAACCTACTTTATTTATTTCCTCATAACGCGTTCACCAAAATGAACCGATTTTGAATAGTATCACCTCCGTTTTAGTTGTTTCGGATATGGAAACAGAAAATCTCACTTTAAATCTAGCTAAAACACTCTCCATCAAAATAACCGTTCATACAAAACAAAAAAAAAATCCGTTTAGGAGCTACGATGCCACAGACAGACACACTAACACAGCGGTTAAAATCATGACTCCTCCTTTTTTGGTTGGGCGGGTAAAAATGCATTTTTGTTACATTAATATTGTTCTGTTTTATGTGTTCTTAATAATACTTAATATCGAGTATACGATATTATCTACTTGGCCCTTTGAGTTGACTTTTAGAGGTGACTTTTGACAAATCTATCCAGCTTTGAAATTGTGACAAATCTAACTAGCGTTTAGAAAAAAACATTTCGAGCAAAAAAATCTTCTTGCACATAATTCAAGTTCAGAATTACTTTAAGTATAAAAGTAAGTATATTCCTAGCCTCAACTTTACCTATAAAACATCATCTTTATACGGTTTTAGAAATGAAAAAAAATTAATAAAACATAATATCCTTAATCCTGACTAATCGATTTTGGTCATTACGAGTTAAATAAACACACGATTCATGGGCGGAACACACTATGTAAATATCAACCCGCTAATATATTTGTTTTTGAGTTACCCTGTCTGTAGACGAATAAGCCAACATACAGAAATGGGTTAATAATTTTATGAATACTTAAATCAAAGTTTTGTTTTACCATCTATAGTTCTAAACATTGGGTATTCAAAATGGTCTCAAACTGGAATTAGGGTCATTATAAATTTTAACATAACTCATCATTGTATCGAATTTTGAGCTTTGTAATATTATAAAAGAGCTATTTATATAATTAGTTGCAAAATGAACGATTTTTTTTGCACTATGTGTAAAGTTTAGTTTCCAACACATCGAGTGCAAAATCCCGTTGTTTTGCATCGTGTTTATATAGGTACGCAAGATTTTTCGTAACCGAATTACAAAAAAGTGATTTTTTATAAAAATTTGTTAACGCTTTAAAAAAACATTTAAGTTTGAGTTAGGGCCTTTTAAATTGTGACAGCAGAATAAAGGAATGTGTTATCGTGACTAAAATATTAGGTGTGTTTTTGTTTTCACAACCAATGAAATAAATAAATAGAAATAATTGTTTTTCCAAATAAAATTAAATTTTAAGGACTTCCAAAACATATATCTAAGTATGACTAATTCTTATCATTTTTTATGTAAAATTTTAGCCAATAATTAATTAAAAAATATCTCCCCCCTAATCATATGTAGCTTATCTTATCATTAAGTTTAGCTTTTCTTAAAGTATAAAAAGAAAAACATATCAATCAACAATTAGTATTACCTTAATCAAATTTAATTTTTATTTTTTCAAAATGAGATTGTTACTAGTATTGACTATTCTAACAGTTTATTGTGAGCTCAGCGTTGGACTAGCACTTCCTTCAATTCCTTGGTCAAGATACGGTGAGCCATTATATTTAACACCATTAATAAATGAAAATATTACAGAAGCAAAAGAATTAGCTGAAGTCAATTTAAAAGCATCGCATGCAAAGAAAGTTGAAAGCTATGCAGGATTATTTACAGTTAATAAAAAATACAATTCCACATTATTTCATTGGTATTTTGTGGCCGAAGAGAAGCCAAGAACTGCTCCAGTATTATTATGGTTAAATGGTGGTCCTGGAACATCATCGCTTTTAGGATTATTCGAAGAACATGGACCATTCATAGTTAACGAGGATATTGAATTAGAGTCAAGGGAATATTATTGGACAAAAAATCACCATGTGATTTATATAGATAGTCCAGTTGGTACTGGTTTCAGTTACACTGATTGTGAAGAAGGATATTCAAAAAATACCGATGATGTTTCTAAAAATTTACACGAAGCATTAGAGCAATTTTTTAAATTGTGGCCAAATTTGAAAAAGAATGACTTTTATTTAACTGGTGAATCGTATGGTGGAAAATATTTACCAAATTTAGCTCACTTAATTATTAAAAAACGTAAATTTAAAAATTTTAAGGGAGTAGCAATTGGTAACGGATTCACCGATCCAGTGATGCAAGTAAAAGGAGCTGGTGAATATTTATATCAACAAGGGTTTGTGGATGCTGCAACCAGAGATTTGTTTAATGAAAAGGAACAAAAATGTTCAGAAATCGTTGAAATAATTAATCAAAATCAACTTCACTTATTGAAAAAAGGTGAAAACCCCCTACAACCATGTCGGGATATAATGGACCCATTTTCAAATAACACTTTGTTCGCAAACGCTACTGGTTATGGTTATGTTTATAATATCTTACAATCTCGACCACCAGTTGCAGAAGATTCTCGACTAGAAGCATACCTTGATAAAGCTTCTGTTCGTAAATCTATTCATGTTGGAAATTTACCAAGACATTTTGAACAATTGAATGTTCAACAACATTTAGGAGTAAGTATTTTGGAATCAGAGAAAAAACATGTGGAAGAATTATTGGCAAAGAATTACAAAGTATTAATTTACAATGGACAATTGGACATTATTTTCCCGTATGTTATAACTGTTAATTATTTGAAAACATTGGACTTTGAATATATGGATGAATATAATAAAGCACCGCGTTTAATTTGGAAAGTGGATGACGATGTGGCGGGATATATTAAAAGTGCTGGACCTTTAACAGAGGTGATGGTTATTGGTGCTGGACATATGGTTCCAACGGAACAACCAAAACGTGCATGGGATTTAATTACTAAATTTACGAGAGATAAATTACCAAAATAAATAAAATATGCATGTAATTTAATTGTAAAATCGAATCTCACAAAGTATGAGATAAATTTATTTTTAATTATTTAGAATTTATTTTATTTAGAATAAAGGTTTCTTTTTTATTTAATTACCTAATTGTTTTAATTCACTCAAATCCCTAATTTGAAATTGGTAGTGCTGGAGCTACGTTACCTAAGTGAATTTCCTCTTAAGAGTGAATTAATAAATTAAGATGAATATTCTAGAGAAATTAAAGAATGGAATATTTCATTTTTAATTTTTCAAGAATTTTTATTTCGAAAACTAAGCGAAACTTTCGAAATCTTTTGATAAAAACTGATCAAAAAATACAAATATATTTTTTATTTTGAAAAATTTGGCGAATCTTGTTCTTTGCATCTCAGGAATTTTCAAGTTTCAAGTTTCAGGAATTTTCAAGTTTAAAAGTTTCCACGACAAAAATTGTTTTCCTATAAAATTTTCAAAAATAGTACATTACTATTTAACTAGGGAGCAAAAGTAAAGAATGAACTTTTTTTTCACCTTTTTAATCTTACAGTTTTTAGCCTTAAAAGTCAGGCACCGATTGTCAGTCACCAAAGTGAGGCTCTTGAAAAGTCAGGCACCAAATTGAGTCCTGGGGTGAAAAAATTTCTAACTAAAAATGTTTTTTTTACGAAAAAGAACAATAATCTTTTACAAAAAAATTTTAGAGCCATTTAAACAGCAAAGTTTTTTTCTTACCAAAAATCTAAATTTGTACACTATGGAGGCATAAAGTGGTAATTGTTTAAAAATTGCTAGTATGTTTAAAAATAATAACGTTTAGTCCTTTTTAAAAAATAAAGTGTTGCTATTTTGAAAACCAAAAGAAATGTTTAAAGTTTGTACCAAGTATTGTTTCTAAAATATGGATACTGCTAAACATATCGAATCTATTTGGTAGCATAGAAGGCAGATAAGAAATTCTGTAAGATTGTTCCTCATTCTAGAAAACTTTCTTCTGCGAGAGCGCAAATGATTCGGATAAGGTATGAATATTCAAAACTCAAAGTATATTTTCTTAGCACTATTCAAAGTCGTATACAGATTTTAAACGAGCCAGCTCAAATTGCAGAGGCTGTGAAAGTGAGCAAAGCATTAAAAACCACAAAAATTCTAGAAATTTCAAAATAAACAGCGGCTAGAAATTTAATATCCTAATAAGATACATTCTTGAAAATAACTAAACCTCCATATTGATTTTTTTAAGCATTTAGCTAATAAAAATTAGCTTTTTTAAGTAATTTCGAATAATAGATCTATCTATATTCATCATAATTTCATACTAACCCCATCCAATAGTAGGATAAAGTAGTTAAAAAGGGATTGAGGAAAATATAGATTAAACAAAATTTTGGTTACAAATTATTTCCACCAGAAAAAAACCTAAAATTTCTTCGAAAAGTTTATTGTTCAATAATTGTTTTGTTTGTATAAAAAGCAACAAAAAATTACAAGTAAAACAAACAGTTAACTGAGTTAATTGTTGAAATACCATGCATAGACAGTATTGATTGACGGACAACCGAAAATGGACTAATTAGGTGATTTTATGAACACCTATACCAAAATTTCGTGCGTAGCATCAATATTTTTAAGCGTTACAAACTTGGGACTAAATTAAGTATACCATGCATATTACATATATGCATGGTATAATAATTGTTTTCGTAAATATTTACAATTTATACATAAAAATTGTATTTTTGTTGTTGATAAATTTTAAGTAAATATTTAGAAAATAATTTCAAAAATATTTGTTTAATGTTATGAAAATCAAATTAATAAAAATTAATTAATTAGCAATTAAAAGTAATCTTACCTATATTAGGAATTTAAATAGGATTATAATTATTAAAATATTACCTTCTTAAGATATAAAAACAAAAATAGAGCAATTATGACAAAAATTTTTATCAGATTAGTTAAAAATCTATGTTTTTATTATTCTAGTTGATTATTCTTATGGAAAACAATAATTTTATGTTTTACGACGAAATCATAATTTTTATGACACCACAGCATCTATAGCAGGCGTGGGCGAGTTATTTTAAGTCAAAGCCACCATTGTTATAAGTTTATTGCGTGCCATATAGTTAATTGTGTGTCTCTTTATGCAAATCCTCATTGCTCATGGAGGAGGAAGCGAAACAGGTATACGACTCTTCTACCTATCTCAGTTTCTCTAATAGTAATGAGATAGGTAAACAAATGTTGTCTCCCATGTATTGCTGTAAATGTTGTACTCGTATTATTGATTGACACTGGGTATCAATGTTTTACTCGTATGTTAGATACAGAAGTCTGAGTGGCTTTTCTAATCCACGTTTGTCCATGGATGATCTATAGCAGGCGTGGGCGAGTTATTTTAAGTCAACGCCACCATTGTTATAAGTTTATTGCGTGCCATAAAGTTTATTGTTTGTCTCTTTATGCAAGTTCGCATTGCTCATAGAGGAGGAAGCGAGACAGGTATACGACTCTTCTACCTATCTCAGTTTCTCTAATAGTAATGAGATCGGTAGAAAAAAATGTTGTCTCTCTGTCTTACTCGTATTATTAGTTGACACTGGTTTATCACTGTCTTACCCGTATGTTAGATACAGAAGTCTGCGTGGCTTTTCTAAGCCACGTTTGCCCATGGATGATCTATAGCAGGCGTGGGCGAGTTATTTTAAGTCAAAGCCACCATTGTTATAAGTTTATTGCGTGCCATAAAGTTTATCGTGTGTCTCTTTATGCAAGTCCGCATTGCTCATAGAGGAGCAAGCGAGACGACTCTTCTATCTATCTCAGTTTTTCTAATAGTAATGAGATTGGTAGAAAAAAAATGTTGTCTCTCATGTATTGCTGTAAATGTTGTACTCGTATTATTGGTTGACACTGGGTATCACTGTTTTACTCGTATGTTAGATACAGAAGTCTGGGTGGCTACTCTAGCCCACGTTTGCCCATGGATGATCTATAGCATTTGAGTTTTTTATGAGGTCCAATTTAATTAAAGATAGAAGAATATATTTTTTTGTACGTAATTTAGTATTATTAAGTATTATTAGTACCATTATAATTAGTAATTATTATATATTATCAAAGTTAATTAATTCTTTAGCTTGCCATTGTTTGGCAGATAAAATGTAATTAGTAACTAAAAATTTTTTTGCATTTTTGGCGACGTTTGAATCAAAAATTTCATAAGCCACCGCTGATCTCTGCCTTCGAGACAAGAAGGTAATAAAAGAGAACCGCTGATATGAACACACGTTCTTATCAGTATAAATTTCTTTCTAAATGCAATTACGAACAAAATGAGACGTTAAAGATAAAAATCAGATCATTATAAAAAAAATTAATTTTTTGACCCTGACTTTTCATTCGTTTCTTGCCTTATTAAAACTGAGATTTTGCAGTTTATTCAACTCAAGTTTTGCCCTAATTTGAACCCTCACGGGTAAAAAATGACGGGGAAAAAAATATTTCAAACAAAAGTTAATTTTTTTATAAGGAACACTTTTCACATTTAAACTTTTGTTCTCTCTCAAACGGTTCATAAATTGTTCCTACGGACCCCAGACACAATTAACTCAGCTTGATATTTATTTTCCATATAAGAAATGGACTAAATAAGTGATTTTATGAACACCTATACCAAAATTTTGTTCGTATCATCAATATTTCTAAGCTTAAAAATTTGGGGATAAAACTAGTTGGTATACAGGGTAAAATGATTTTTCTTAAACATTTTTTTTTCTTAGACAGAAAGTAGAAAATAAGTATATCCATGACTTTTTTATAACAGGTTAGTCTGTTGTTATTCATTTTTGACTAACAAGTTGCCTAAATAATGTAATTATGATTTTATAGGTAAAATAAATTGCTTATCAATGCAACAAAACTTTGTGATTTGTATTTTAAGTGATGGCAATAGCACTAATAACAGAAGTGATTAATCCATTCTAAACTTCAATTTAAAAAAAAATGAAACTATTGAATTTCCAATAAATCAATTACTTTGCTCAAATGTACACTTCTGAAAGTGAAGTTTAGTAATTTTGAGTGTTTCTATATTCCTTGAGTCGAAGAATTTTCTGGCTATCAAATTGAATAGGTACGTCAACTTGCCTTAATTAAAGTTCTGTTTTAATATTTCAGAAATAAGATATACTTGTCATATTTAGAGAAATTTAATGTTTACCTACAGGCAATGTATTATATATATAAAAAAAATCTTTAAGGATTTGGGTAAGAGGGCGTAGGAGTACCCCCGTATTGATATTTAAAAGTGAAAAAGAAGTGCTATATCTTCCATAAGACGTATCTGGTGTCACTTAAGCGGAGAATAGTTTCATTAATTAGAAATGACTACAATTTATGTTTTTATTAAATTATAAAAATAATGTAATAATAGTTGGAAATGAGCCTTATAAATTAGGGCTTTAAGTAGTACCCATCGCAGTAGGTATATACATACCTATTAATAATGAGCTCCAACTCCCTGCCTATTATTAATTATAACACTTTAAAATATTATCTCAACATTGTGTATACACTATTTCAAAGAAATTAATTTATAAAAATTTTTAAACTATTCATTAAACCACAATTAAATTTTTTTCTTTAAATTATAACAGACTGCGAAAAGTTTTTTATCGTCAAAATAGTGGATAAAAATTGCACTTAAAATATTTGCTTATCGTTAATTAAACATAAATAAAAACTTAAAGTTAAAATTATTGCAAAATCTATATGAGTAGGTACCTACATCATTTTATTAGCGAATGCATTTCAGAAAATGTAGTTTTAGGATTTGTATCGATATGATGATCAAATTTCACTAAAAATTTCTATTGTTATCGAGTTATTTAGGAACAAATTTAGAAGGTATATCTTCACTTATCAGGAATTTTTTTCGAAAATTTAATGGAATTATCTCTGTAAATATGAATTTTTCCGAGGTTATATCCGTTCATCAAAAATTTATATTATAGACGTAGATACCTCAAATCGTAAGGAAATCATAAACTTTTATTTCAGTTTTGGAAGCTAACACAATAACTTACTATCAGAAATTGTTCAAATTAATATGAACCTTTCTGGGTACTGAAAAATCCATTTTATCAGTCAAATTAATAAGTTAAAAGCTTAGGTAAAAAACTACAGTTAGATAAATTTTCTGCATGACTTTTTGAGCAATACATCAATTTGGATCATAGCCAATATTTTAAAGGAATCAGTATTTTTATATAGAAAATCGTTAAACTGATTGAATGAACTGATAGCATAATGGATATGGGGGACAGTGGGCCATTTTATATGATTATTTAAGCTTATGTTTCTTCTAAACAATCTAGTTAACTCTACAACTGTCCATAATTTTGAAATAGCATTTGTTCAAAATTGCCAATTTTGGTTATTTTGTGCAAAATTAATACGTAGTATAATTAAAAAGCGGTGGTATGAGTTAGCCTACTCTCCCCTGATATCTTTACTGTCGAAAAAAATACATTGTAAAGACGATGTTATAATGGGGTATGCAAATATACAAAAATATCTTTTCACGGTCAGATCATAAGTATCTTATCTTATCATAAAGTTAAACAATTTTGCTTTGAAGTATAAAAAGCTTTACATTTCGATTTACAATTAGTTTTGCAATCAAGTTTATATTAATTATATTCATAATGAGATTGTTATTAATATTGAATATTTTATCAGTTTATTGTGAGTTTAATGTTGGGCTTTCAATTCCTCCAATTCCTTGGTCGGTATTATATGGTGAACCCTTATATTTAACACCATTAATAGAGGAGAATAATATTACAGAAGCAAAGGAATTAGCACAAGTCAATTTGAAACAATCACATGCTGCGTTAACTGATGTTGAAAGTTATTCAGGACTATTTGTAGTTAATAAAGAATACAATTCCTCATTATTTCATTGGTATTTTGTGGCTGAGGAAGAACCAGAAACTGCACCACTATTATTATGGTTAAATGGTGGCCCTGGAACATCTTCAATGTTAGGGCTATTTCAAGCACATGGACCATTTCAAATTACAGAGGATCTTGAATTAGAGCCCCGCGAATATCACTGGACAAAAAATCATCATGTAGTTTACATAGACAGTCCAGTTGGTACCGGTTTTAGCCACACTGGCAGTGAAGAAGGATATTCAAAAAACACCGATGATGTTTCCATAAATTTACACGAAGCATTGGAGCAATTTTTTAAATTGTGGCCAAATTTGAAAAACAATGACTTTTATTTAACTGGTGAATCGTATAGTGGGAAATATTTACCAAATTTAGCACACTTAATTCTTGAAAAGGGTATATTTGAAAATTTTAAAGGTGTAGCAATTGGTAATGGATTTATCGATGCAGATGTGCAATTAAAAGGTTTTGGTGATTATTTATACCAACAAGGATTTGTAGATGAGGCTACCAAAGAAGAGTTTACTAAAAAAGAACAAAAATGTTCAGAAATAGTAGAAGCGGTTGAAAATAATTCTGTACCAATGGATGATCCTGAATTTATACAGCCTTGTCGGGATTTATTAGATCCATTCTCAAATAAAACACTTTTTGCCAATGCTACTGGTTATGGCTATGTTTATAACGTCCTAACCTCTAATCCACCAACTGTACAACGGTATCGGTTAGATCAATACCTTAAAAAATCATCTGTTCATAGACATATGCATATCGGGCGATTAGAGAGACTTCAACAGCAAGAATATGTCCAAAAACAGTTAGGAGCGAGTATAGTACTATCAGAGAAAAATCATGTGGAAGAATTATTGGCAAAGAATTACAAAGTACTAATTTACAATGGACAATTGGATGTTCTTTTCCCGTATGTTATAACTGTTAATTTAATAAAAACATTGGATTTTGAACACATGGATGAATATAATAAAGCAGAACGTTTTATTTGGAAAGTGGATGACGAAGTAGCGGGATATATTAAAAGTGCAGGATCATTAACAGAAGTGATGGTTATTGGTGCTGGACATATGGTACCACAAGATCAACCGAAACGTGCATGGGATTTAATTACAAAATTTACACGAAATGAATTACCAAAATGAAAAAGAATCCCTACCTTTATTTAAAATAAATGTGTCATTATTTGTATTATTTAATCAGTTGATTTATTTAAATATCCTTATTTTAATTATCCTATAAATTAATAAATTATGCAAATGTAAATATACTGCATTTACACGAATCGACTATCGAAAATGAAGGTTTCCAGTTGAAATTTTGAATTTACTTACAGTCTCGTTACTTTTGTGATACAATCTCGTTACTTTTGTGATACACGGTATATATTTTTCTCTACTTAAAATGAATTAATTTCCGGTGTTTTTTGATCATGAAAATATGGGAATATATTTTTTTTATTACGACCAACTAAGGTTGTTGAAGCACAGAAGAAAAAAGACACACCATTAACTTAAAATTTTGAGAAATTGTTCTGAAACATGTTTATGAACATTTTTCCAATGGGGCGAGTGTTGCTATGATTAAAAAATACTTGAAACTAATTCAATTGAAAATAGTACGAGCGCCAAGGCAAGTTTACACTTGTGGTTGAAATTATTTGTACCTTATTTTCAACTTTGATGATGAATTTTACATGAATGTAGACGAAAAATTAGAATACAATTTTTCGATATCTGCCTTGGTTTTAAAAATATCGAAAGCTAAATAATTAAAACAAAATTTTCAATTTTGGATATTTTGAAAATCAATCTCATCTCAATTCATGAGTCTTCCCATCTATGTTTGTGATCTATTCCCAGCTTCAATGATTTCGGTAGTGACTACCTCAATTCCGTGTATTATATCCTATCGTCAATGAGCGTTCTCATTTATTTTTTGAATTCTCTGTTTTTTTTTTTTAACACGTTTGTTATTTTTTTGGAAGTTTTTTTTTTTTATTATAACGAATATTTTTATAATTTTTATCTAATGTATTGTATTTTTATTTTGTTAACAGCTTTAATGGCTTTATCCTTGCCAAATCACTTAAAATAATAAGAATAATAATACTTATATGATGTTATAAAAATTTTATACCACCGACGTCATTGCTATTTCGTATTCTAGTCAAAATTCATTCAGTTTTTTTTGTTGTTGCTGAAAGCAGGTTAAATATAAAAGTAAGTGATTTTTTCATGAGTAAGTTATAGGCTCATACGCAAAATGGTCAATACTTTCTGTTTCGGTAAACAGGTAGATATCTACCTTTTCCTTTACATTTTTTTATTACTGTTAATTATAATTTTAGTCATCACATAATTGTTGTCTACATATTTGAACGAAATTGGTAAAACATGATTAAAGACTGAACTGATTTAATTTAACTTGCTTACATTTAAACGAAAGACTTGTATAATGAAAGACAATTTTCACCAAAAAATATTTTATTAATAAAAAATATCTTTTTACAAATTATTATTAAAATAAAGTTAGTTTTATATTTTACAATATACTACAAATACATGGATATTGTTATGAGAAGGTATTCCTATCTCAAAATTAATTTCTCTCTCACGCTAATCATGAAACTGTGGAAAATTTTTTAAATGAAATTTTGAAATTTGTTAGTTAATAAAATTGGTCATATCTTTGACCAGGGAAACTTAACCGGTAAACAAAGTTTTAAAAGCGCATTTTATATTCGAACCTGCACTAAATTCTGAGACCAAGTCTATAACAGAAGCCACCCACGTCATCATTTTTAATCTTTATTTATTTCTTAAACTCCATCCGAATATACAATTAATTTTATGATGTAGGTGGAGTCGGTTTCTTTGTTCTTCTGTACTTCTGGCATCAGGCAGCAATTTTTAAAAATTGGCTAACTATGCAATACGTTAATTCTCCAGTTTTTTCGACGGAATTCATAGATCCTTTAAAAAAATAACCGCCAGATCAGGATCAAAAATCTCACTATTGTTCGTAAACAGGCTAGGATTAATTGTAATCGTGTAAATTTATAATTATTTTTGATCACGACATTGCCAAAAAAAAAGTGTTTTTACCAATTTTTCTCGATGCAATAAAAGTAAATAACAGCTCTCGCTACTATAACGAGAAATAATGAAATTTTTTTTCCATATTTTGACATTTATTGAGGGCTTTTAAAATGAAACTAGTCACTACGTAAATTAGACATAATTACTTTTACATCTAATTACTTCTAAATAATTGAAATTTAATCAGTAACTGATATCCTGCAATCTGCAATCTCAATAGCCCTTTACATTTTAAAAGTGCAGAAAATCTAGTTGAAAGCAATTAGTTCTGGAAAATTTGCAATGAGGTGAAAGTGATTTAAAGCACCAGACGCTTCCCTTCCGACAGCAATTGGATATCCTCCTTATTTCTAGCATATTTATTGTAAAGTCGAAAAAATGATTGGTTTTTATAAAGAAATACTTTCTAATTTTAAGTTTTCATCTATCTCCTATCACTTATGAACAGGTTCTTATTTAAAACAAATTTTGGAGCCGATTACGGAGTTTTAATTCTAATTTTCAAAACTTAATTAAGAATCCATGAGTAATCAGAACGAATGAGTGTTACTAACTAGAATGCTATATAAATAAATTACTCTGGTTTTCGATTTTACGTTTAGATATAAACCAACTTAACCTTTTACACACTTTTGATTTAATCTACCAAAATTCCACAATTTCTTTACAAAGTGGTTAAAACTATCCCGTAAATAGATGAAGGTAATATACCCGATAGAATTTTGATAAAAAAGTTCCTTAACAGTTTTTGAATTCAATATACCATATATTATTGTTTTTAATTTTGAAAATTTCTCGGTTCAGTTTTATATTCTGAAAGAATATATTTATAGAAAAAAACTACAATTAACATTACTTGCGGGCCGCCAAACTTTAACAAAACTTTAATTTTTGCTGAAAATGTCATACTTTTAGTAACATTTCTATTTTTTTTCTCTCTAGAACGCATAAAAGAAGCACATTCTTTTTAATTTTGTTTTAGTTTTCTAATGTTATCCATAGTCAGAATACGTATTTATATAATACAAAATTGATCTAGGATATTGGGGAAAAAATCAAAATTCAATATACTTATTATATTATGTTTAATATAAAAATTTCAACTTGATTAAGACTAATCGAGGAATTCTCACATTTACAAACCATAATTACTAAAGCTCTACCTCGTTAGTGGTTCAAAGAATCCAAAAACTACAAATGTAACTTCTTCTAAGAATTTAATATTCTATTTTATTACTTCTTTACTTCTACAGCGATAGTTTCGGGACAATTCATATACAAAAAGTTCATTCCAAATGAAGCTTAAAGTAAATATTGATATTTTTTATATACGAGAAATGTGGCACAATATCGAAAGTAATTTCTTTTTACTTTTATCAAGCCATTTATAAAATATTTATATATGGTTGAAATTACAATTTGTTAATTTATTAAATAGGTACACGATAACTTTTATAATTTTTCTACCAAAAAATCATTAGATGCATTTTCACTGACTGATAATGATGTATCTGGTCCACTTTCATCTGATTTACTAACTATACTACTTTGATTTCGACTCGAATCGCAATGTACAATAAATTGTTCGGCAATGGTTCGATCTAAACCAGTATATGTTCGAACTACTTCTTCTTCTGTAATTCCACGCCGATCTTTATGTTTTCTTTGACGTTTCTCATGACGCTGTTGTGACATTTTATGTGGTAATGTTGATGCTCGCAATTGTTGATCAGAGGGTATTCTCTTCCGTCGGCGATGATTAATCTGTATAAAAATAAATACAAGTTTTTAATCTAGATTAACTAAAATAATAGGTAAAAATTTTCCTTTCGAAAATTTTAATCCTATAGCGTTAATTTCAGTAGGTAAAAAACTTTATTTTCATTTTTCAAACTCTGAGATTAAAGGGGCCAAGCTAAGTAGTGATTATTTTGCGCACTTTATTTTGATATAGTCAGTATTCCCATAATATTTTGAGATTATAATTTATACTCAGTGCAACTACAAGTTTTATAAGCTTTGATGGACTTCTAAGTCACAGAAAGCGACTTAGATTATTTAAAATTAAACGAATTCCTTTCATTTTCTGAGGGTGGGGCAGATAAGTACCATGTGCCGCTTGAACTCGAACTTACTATTGATTTAGTAGGCTAAGTATGTGCCTATGTCAAATATTGTAGAATAATGAGGTCCATATGGACACCCAGTGGTCCACGTTGAACTATAAGGGGTCCATGGGAGCGAAAATAAGAATTGGGGGTCTGTGATATGTAAATTGAATCCTTTAGGCAGGTTGCGACTTTAATTTTCACTTTTCATTAATGTAATAACGCACACACATACATACATTGTTGCTTGCCTAGTTTATTCCTGAAAGCATAACAAACAGACCAAAGACGATTTCTCCACAAATTTTCCCAGTTTCCTAATTTATCACAGATAAACTGCCAGGAAGATAACCTTTTAACTTACGTTCAACATTAAAATGCCCTCTTTGCAGACATTGGAATAAGGTTTGAGGACTTTTTAAATGTTCGTATCTGGCGGAAAAAGGTTTCAGTGCGGTTATCCATCTCCTGATACGAAAAAGAAACAAACTGGCCATAATAAACCGGGGAGATTAAATATTAAACCTCAGTAAATTTAATTTTAACAATGTTTTATCAAAGCACCAGGCTCGCCCCTCACACTAAAACAACTTGGATTTTTACTTATTTTGTATTATGTAATAAATATAACTATTTTATTATGTAATTATTTGGGTTTCATTCTCATTAATAAAAGTACAAAAATTAATGTGTGTTTTTCTTTTTTCTTTTACATCTCACTATATTTAGAAAAATCATTTAACAAGTACCTAATTGTTGCACAGAAAAACGTGCTCAAAGGCAGTACTTACCCGTAAGTGTAAATAAAAATTGATTGTAGTATACTTACATTGTCATAAGAACCATAAGGATGTCGCATTCGGCTTTTCGCTGCAGATTTATGAACATGAGGTGGCATTATATAATTAGGAGGTGGAATTATCGGATACCCTAACATTTGTGGTGGAACTGGTAATGGCCGTAGAGGAGCTGGTATCTGGAAACAAATAAATTTAATTAGAATAATAATAATAAAATACTTCATAAGATATTATGTAACTAAATAAAAGAATAAAACATCTTTATGAATATGAGCAATAAACAAACTATACATAAAGTATGTGAGAATGATTTCAAATTGCATCATAATATCAAATTGCATTACGAAGCTGGTAGTCCAATCATTGTAGAATCTTTCTTCTAGAATATCTTGACGCTCATTTTAATAAATAAGTGTGGGTCACTGTAGGAACTCATTCTTCACAACAAAAATTTCAAAAGAGCATTGGCGCGTAAAAGTTTTGTCTATCTCTAACAATCTGGTTAAAGAGTAGGAAAATTGGTCCAAAAATTTAGAAGACATTTTTCAAAAACCCAAAGGATTCGGAACAAATCTTCTGTACTACCGTAGCAGAGCGTTCATGTAAACTTTTTGTGATGTTTTTGGTTTTGAAAATATGATCCTACAATGACGCTTGCTTGCTTAAAATCACACTATACTGGCGGAAAAGCTTTTTAACCGAAATGTTAGCTTGCTTAACCCATCTTTGTAAATTGAGGAGCCGAGTAACAGATCGAGATTGATGGGCTGCGCATATATTTGCCGGTGGTATTAACTATTCACCGAAGACTAAATATTAATTCATTCTGAGCGTATGACTATTATCTACGTAATTTTTGTAAGCTCAAAAGCTATAATTTTTATTCACAGGAAACATTATATAGTGTTTATCTTGGAAAAGAAGCTCGTTAGATGTTAGCAATTTGCATCTACAGAAGTGGCAAATGAGTGAGAGAAAATGGGTGTGTTTTTAAAAAGATGCCGCAAAGTCTTGTATATAATGTATTGATGGCTGGAACCAGGTGGAGGCTAAACCTTTTTTAATTTAAAGTTAACCTATTATCGATACCAATAAGTATCACAGGCTAGAACCAGGTGGAGGCTAAACCATTTTTAATTCGAAGTTAAGCAATACCAATACCAGGTAATTCCAAGGTTAATCACAGGGCTGAGTGGGGCCCTGTAAACAGCGTTCCCTTTCACAGATGATGTAGTAAAACAACATTTTAGTAAATATGAATTTTGTATACACTTTAATATGTTTTCGACGGGAATAATAGCTTCATCCCTTAAAATAATTAACAATCATGATGAATTTTTCTTTATTTTAAGAAAATTGTGAGATTAATATAAAATACTCAAAGTTGTAAAAGATGCCAAACGGTTGGCTTTGCTAAAATGCTTAAAAAATAAAATTATTCTTTATAGATGATGTACTTAAGTTGCCCATTGTTGTAATAATTGACAAGTAGATAAATATATACTTATAATATTAGCGAATCGAACACACATTATTTAAAAACATCTTTGACATGATTTCGTCATTTTTTGATATAAGAAATACTTTTGAGTAATTTATTTTCACAATCAAAAATAATATATTCAAACAATTATTACTGAGTAATTTTTCTATAGGTTGTTTCAGAAATGCAAGGTACTAAGTTTTATGTGGTTCTTAATACAAAATTATAAAAGAAGTTCATATAAACATATGAGTATATTTTGATGATTGAAGTTTGGTGACCCAATCATAGATCTATAATATAAAAAATTGAGTTTTGGTTTTGGGGATTATTTTCGGAGGTAGGGAAAGTCAAAAAGAAAAATTTTCCAAAGTATAATTTGTGTAATATCAAATTAAAAGACTCTATGAGGAATAAAAATATATTATATTTATTTTTGAAGAAAATATGCGAAAAATGACTCACACCTTTATCACAGAAAATATTGAGTCTAAAATTACATGATATAGTGCATCACTCAAATAAAAGCGTGGTTAATGAGAAGTACAAATATGTTTTGTTTAAATAATTTTAAAATTAGTTCAGAAAATGTTTAAGAAAATTTATCATTCTGCCCTTTTATTATCGTACTGGGTTTAAATTTTGAAAAAACCAAAAAAATATATTATGCGACCTTGTTGAAACATGAAAACTTAAATGGCAATTCCGAGAAAAGGAGAGTTTTCATTCTTTAAATTTCCGTGAAAAGGAGAATTTTCATGAACATTTTTGTAGTTATAAAGGCTGATCCAATTTCAGTTTCCTGCAGCTCTGTAAATTAAAATGCTGTGAATGCTGTAAATACTTTCGCTTGTTTCAAAAGTCAAATGTTAGTTTTAATCATCCCATTCCATGATATGAATCGTGTAACTCAACATCCCTCAACGCACAAATTGTTTACTTGTTCTACAGAAATAACAATTCTGTAACAACTGTGTATAGACTTTTACGAGAGAATTATGGCCAATTTAATGAGGAAACTGGAGATAGCACGTGTATCATCACAGCGTGCCTTTAGCCAAGAATAAGCGATTGGATTGACTTTAGTGGGGATTTTCTTAAGAAACGCATCTCTATCAATAAACCTGTAACGTTGGAGCACCTTAAAGCTAACATTCGTCAAGTTATAGCGAAAAAAAAAACCCACCAACACACTTGTGAAAAGTCATAAAAAACTTCTTCGAACGAATAAACTGCTGCAGAAGGTCAAGAGGCGGCTATTTGGTTGTCATCATTTTGCATAGTAATGGAGTTATACATTATATTCGATTAATGGAAACATAACTAACATAATATTACATTTTGGGGTTTTTTGTATTTGCTAACATTTCATCTTCTATCACTTAGATTTTACGACAAGGCATAATTTAAAATGAGTCATCATATGCTTCTATTTTCCATTACAATGTGGGGCCATATCCTCTGTTTTTTTGTCACCCCAAACAAATCTTGGGTTATATTTATAACTCTTTAGAGATGATCAATCATTTATATGCGAGTTCAATTCGCAATTGACCAGTTTTATTAATTTTGTAGGCACTCTGTAACATTATTATCATTCACAATTTTATTCTGCATACCTAGGTACGTACGCACACACATATGCATATCGGTCTGTATGTGTATTTAAATATATTTGTATTGTCGAATAAATATTATTTTACTTGTTATTTAAAGAGAAATATGTATGTCAGGTAAGAAAGTGGAATTTGCTAGAAATAAATGAATGATAGCCGTAGGGTACGCCACTGGAATCAATAATGAAGGGAAAAGTAAACCTGAATATATTGTATGTAGTTTTAGTATATGTATAATATAATATGTAGGCAGGTGAATAAACTGACTCAGCAAATATCTAAACTAAATATTGTTGAAACAAAAGTCCCATAGATAAAAGTCAAGGTGTGTAAGTTACAATCAATCACAGGCTAGAGAAACTGTAACAGATCACACAATAATTTCGATTGTAACAGGTTATTCAATTATAGACCAGCCCTGTAGTACGAAGAAAATCCTAAATCTCTAAAATCAAAACCAAAAAACAATTCTAGTTAGAATGCTCCGTTCATTTTCTTTTACGTTGACTTCAAAACATAACTGCGAGGCCATGGTCTTGTGCTTCCGGTGCTCGATTTTCATACGGATTTTTTTATTCTAATAATATATTTGCATATAGTTACTACTAGAGATTTCCCACGACAGGGAACATCCGACACCCCTGACTCCTACGCTATTTGTTCTTAAATTTGATTACCATCAATATCAATACAAAACTGAAATGGTTTTTTTTTTTGCTTAATAGTCTGTCTTGCCCTAAAATATGTAAAAATCCTGAAATGATGACCCAATTTACGTAACAACTAGTGAAATTTAATAAATGTAAAGAACCCCTACAAATTTTTCGGGTACGGAACCCTAAATTCGCACTTGAAACATAGCTAACATCATTTTCCTCTAAATAAATAAATCCCTCTAAATAATCCTCTAAATAAACTTTCAAACAAAAGCAAAAAAATCAAAATCGGTTTATCCGTTTAGGCGCTACAATGCCACACACGGCGGTCAAACTTATAACACCCCTTTTTTTAGTTCAGGAATGAGAATTGTCAGAGTAGACTATAAATAATTTTTTTGATGGATTTTAACAGTTAATACGAGTAGCGTTAAAATTAGAATCCGAATACAGCAACTTTCGGCCTACGATCTGATCTTTAAATATTAATATATTTGTTATTTTTAAGTCTTAATAGATAAGGTAATTGTACGAGCTGATTGGTTAATGTACGAAAAATTTATTTTTAATTTTCAGGGGTCAAACTTTTTTACTATTTGGTCATGGGGTTTGCAAGTGACTAAGGGGTAAGAAAATGGGTGTGATCTTTTATAAAGCAAACCAAAACAACGAAAATAAAGCTAATATCAAACCGATAAATAACATCGCAAAATAAAACGATTGTATGGTACTTGTTTATTTTGTTGATAACTGTTGTTCGCCTTCTTGCATGAAAATTTTTCATTTTTCTAATTTTGTAAATTGTGAAAATTGTTAAGAAGAATTAGCCAATATTAGTAATGCTTATATTTAACTTGTATGCATACCCGACTTTCTTTATCACGTTACAGGAAATTCTACACAAAATGAAACTTCAAATCAGAGTTATTTGACACTCTAAATTTATTAGTATTATGGTTATTACTAACTAGCACCAAAGTTACTTTTAATGTAATACATTTGACATATTCAAATTCATATTTTATTTTTTAACGAATTTAATTTTCAATATTATAGCGCAGATTTTTTACGGATCGGATACGGAAAGTTTATAAGGATCAAAATAATATTAGGATGGTGTTTTGTATAACTGACAAGTATGTACATGTAAAAAAAGGTGTGTTTTGCGGCGTTGGTTGTTATAGTCGATATGTTTTTACAGCCAATACATGAATGTGTTTTGCGGCGTTGGTCGTTATAGTCGATATGTTTTTACAGCCGATACATGAATGTACGTGTTTATTCAGAAATTTAGCCGGGGCCTTTCATTTTCGTCTTTATAACCGGTTCATCGTTATAATCGATGTCGTTTTAATCAATTTTAACTGTATCTCCTGCAAAAGATTTAAACTTTCATTACTATCCTACCATCTAAAAACCCATTCCCGTAGCTTGTCAGTTTGAAGTTTCTCATAGTACCTACTTTTGAATCACCTAAATATTATTTGACAATTTCGGATATTATATGGACTTTTTCAGGTGATTTAAATTTTTTTTAAAAACTGTTTGAAGTATTTTAAAATTAATATTTATTACAAAAATATTTTTAGGCACGTGGTTCAGAGTACATGGAACGAACGGCACCTTACAATTTGGTACCGATATTAGCTGCACTATATATACAGAATATAATTAATTTCAATAATTTTTCTCACCAAACATGTATACGAAACATATCAAAATGAAATTATTCAAATTACTTTTAATAATATTAATTTGTGTATTAAATATTAAACAAATAATCAGTTTTAGACTATTAAGCGAACGTAAGTCAAGTCCTTTATATTTAACGAATTATATCGATGTAGGTGATTTAATAATGGCCAGAGAATTGTCTAAAGTACATTTATTTGCACCACGTCGTATAAATAGTTATTCGGGATTTTTTACGGTTAATAAAACATATGAATCGAATATATTTCATTGGTATTTTGTAAGTGAACAATATCCAAAAACGGCACCGGTTATTTTATGGTTAAACGGTGGTTTGAGTACAACCTCAATGTTGGGTGTATTTGAAGAAAATGGTCCGTTTATTGTGAATAATCGTTTAGGAATAGACCGTCGTGAATTTGCCTGGGCGCGTAATCATCATGTTATTTATATGGATAATCCAATTGGTGTTGGGTACAGTTATACAAAAGATGATCGAGGTTATTCGAGAAATACAACAGAAGTTGTAGAAAATATTTATGCAGCGTTACAGCAGTTCTATAAGTTATTTCCAAGATTGAAGAATAATGATTTATACTTAATGGGAGAATCGTATAGTGCGAAATATATTCCTGCATTGGCTAGTCTCATCCTTAGTGAAGGTAAGTTTGAAATTTATGTCACAAAACATGTAAAGAGATGTGGAGAAAAGTGAAACATATAGGCCACAACGAAATTTTTTCCCATGTTTTGAAATAAATAGATTTTCGTTATTTTTGCGCTCGAATAACCTTAGAGCAAGAATTTTATCAAAATCGAAAATAAAAATTGTTTCTCAATTTTTTGTAATTTTTTGAAGAGATATTTTTAATCATTGATTTTTATAATTTTATTATTAAGACCCAAATAATATGAAAATCCTATTAAAATTGACAACTGGCACATAGTTTTTGAGATACATACTCTTGAAGCTTCTGGGATTCTAATTTTCAAATTCAAAGGAACGATAAAGATGCATTTCGAAAACCATAAATTGGATCAAATTTTTAACTAGATTTTTGTTATTTTTGTATTTGAACTAGCTAAGAATATGAATTTCATCAAAATCAAAGATAAAATTATTATTCAATTTTTTCTAATTTTTTTTTCTTCAAATATTCGTTTTGAGAAATAGGTGAAAATTTTTAATAATTGATTTTGAAAAGAATCATTTTATAAGATAATTATGATTCAAAAATATTGACAACACGATTAAAATGGAAATTTAGTGTCTATTTTCGAGACACAAGGCTCTGAAGCGTCTGTGATTCGAATTCAAAGGCTAGCTGTGATCATATTTTGAAAAGTTAAAGGCCTTTAGTTACTCTGGATAGAACATTTATTATACTGATAACAGAGAAAATTAGAATTAAATTGAAAGAATTAGATTTTGAAATGATTTTCCAAAGACAATCAGCTATGTCAAAAGTCGCGCAACTTCGAATAAATCGTGAACTATTAAAATTTAAGTAGGTTTACTGCACTCTGTGTAAAATCAGTCCAAGCGTTTTTATTTCTGGAAAAACTGTATATCTCTTAACGCAAATATAATATAAAATAAATTCCAAATTATGCCGTTTTTAGAAACAAACTTTATCTGAAACAACCACTCAAAATAACTTTTTATATTTTAACACAAAAAAAAGATAATCAATTCAGTTAAGTTTAGGTAACCAATTCAGCTACAATTAAATATTTTTTCCAGACAAAATACCAAAAGTTCAAGGAATCGCCCTCGGTAATGGTTTTATACATCCTGCTGGACAAATATCTGGAATTGGTAAATATTTATACTATCAAGGATTTTTAGACGATTACGGTTTAGAAAAATTCGAACAACAAGAAAAAAAATGTGTGAAGGCCATCGAAGAAAAAATGAATTTAGACTTATGTTATAAAATTATGGATCCATTTTCAAATGAAACATTAGTGGGTGGCTTAATGGGTTACAATGATTTATATAATGTCTTACATTCAAAACGGTCAACCCATGCATTCCATAATCGTGAAACTTATATTGATCGAATTAAAGATATAATACATGTGGGAAATTTACCAAGGCAAAATAAAAACGAAAAAGTACGAGAGTTTTTAGGCAATAGTATATTTGATTCGGAAAAGGAAAATATTGAAAAAATTTTAGAAGATGATGTTAAAATATTAGTTTATTCTGGTCAACTTGATATTATCATACCATATGTTATAACTAGTAATTTTTTGAAGACTTTAAATTTTACATATGCTGAAGAGTATAGTCAGGCACATCGGAAAATTTGGTATGTTGATAATCAAGTTGCTGGATATGTAAAAACGGGAGGTCCTTTATCGGAAGCAGTTATTATTGGGGCTGGCCATATGGTACCACTAGATCAACCCAAACGTGCATGGGACCTAATTACAAAATTTACGAGAAATAAATTATAATAGGTAGGTATTCATCAATTTTTATTTAGAAATTATGGTATCAAAATTTGGTACGTAAAAATAAAAATAGTTTATTTAAGAATTCTCCAACGACTCCATCGACCACTTTCCACCGTCTTTACGAATGGGCCAGTAGTCAATCGTAACTTCATTTGAGGGTTCTACGCCACCTTCTCACTTAAGTTTAGTAAAAGAAAATCCGAATTGCCAGATTTCAAGGTTTGACGGTATATTTTCCTTTTTTTCTTAACTTTTTCGAAAAATATTGATAAGTATATAATTTTTGTGTCTACCTTTTTAAATTTTCAGGCCTATCGCGTACATTTTATTAATAACATATTTTTTTTACATAAAATCAAATACCTACATATTGAGAGGGAACATTTTAAAGATAACTGAAGTTAATTTTACTCTGCTCAAGAATTAAATTATTAGCATATTTTTAGATTAAAAAGTTAAATACTTACGTTATTCGCATATTTTGTAAAAATATATGATTCTATATTTATTCGAAAACTTGATTTATATACATAACGCGATCGTACAGCAAGTAATATCACTCTTCATTTCTTAATTTGATCTTTGATCTCTACAGAGTATGAATGGAAGACTGTTTTTTCGATTTTATTTCCTCGATTAGCAGTAGAAAAACAAACAAAAAACTATAATCGTAAATTTTAAATTTCGGATTCGCGTTAAAAATTTTACGGGCTCTGTTGAAGAAACCGTATAGCATTGTTAAGGATTATGCCACATAACAAAATGTTTCTGGCTGATCATAATGGAATCATATAAAAAGTTTTAAAACTGTGTATGTGGGCTAAAAAGAATATAATAGTTAAAATCAACAGGAGTAATAATTTTAATCATATTGTTATGTGAGCAAAAATAAATCAACAAACGCAATTTTCATTTTTTTTTATTCAAATTATCTTATTAATGAAGTCAGTATTTTGATTTAAATAAATCTGTAATCATAAGTTATAAAAATAAACATTTCGAATGCTTTTCATAATTTGTCACTACTTTAACAGGATAACCGACCTACCAAATCCTACTCTGCTTTCCTCCACTCATATCATGAATCAATGTAATCGATTATTTCATAAAGTTTAAAATCAATGATGAGTTTCGAATATGTTTGAAAAACAGAGACAAAACTCCATTAATATGCTCCATAATAAGCTGGTTTTTAGAGTGCAGCCGTCATTTAGTTCGATAACCTATCAATATATCAAAGCCTATAAATAAGCAAATTTTAAAGATAACATCTCTGTTCGAAATGGGGGGTTTTATAACTGAACGAAAGATCTAAAAAAATTTTCGTTCAGATAAAAGATTAGTAAAAAGTATTTCTATAAATTTTTTGTGTTTCCGCTTAGTCAAGAAAGAAAATGCATTTTTGAAACCGATAGCCGATAGAGAAATTTGAGAAAAAACATATAAAATCCGTTAACAGATTTTTTCATTAATCTTAGAGACTTCGGTACGTACAATCCTAGAGCTGACAACATTTTTAGCGTTTATTTTAAGACGATTGAAATTCGCAACTTTCTTTCCTTAGTGGACATAAGTAGGGATGAAAAACATCCCGCAGCTGGAAGAATTTGCGTTAAAAACACTAGATGCGCGTTACTAAAGCATTCAAATTTCTATATTAAAAATTAAAATTACATTCTAAATTATAGCGAAAAAGACTTGTATACGTTTTCGTTTAATTATTAGAATAATATTTGGTGCGGTGTTAGAAACGGAAAAACTGTCAAGCAATTATTATTTATATTGCTAAAAGGGTATGAAAATTATTTTAAGAAACTTTTCTTGAAATGATTTATAAATCAGCAATGTTTGCAGCATTTTCTTTCAGGCGTACTTCATCATCCTCGCCAATTTCAATAAGAAAAGAAATATCCGAAATCCTAACTCTAGAATACCTAGATCTTCAAACAAATTACTTTATTATTTATAATGTATTTCTTGTTGTTAATACATATTTATTTATAAAAAATATAGAAAACTGCACGTGATATCATTAAACCATGAAATTTATATAAAATAGTAGTATTGAAAAAAAAAATCTACTATGCAAACAAAAATAATAATAAATTTTAATTCGCCGTTATGGGCAACAAACTGTTACATTATTTCTCACAATATATAGGTTAATTATGTTAAAAATGTATTGCGGTTACAAACAAAATATCATAATAATTGTAAATTAAAATAAATTAATCAAACATCTTCAATAAATCTAATCAATCAACAAAATATGCGTTTTTTTTAACACGCTTTTATTAACTTGACCTATGATAAAACAAAAAGTGGCTCAGAAACAGCAAAAGTTAAAAAATTGAAGTAGAAAATGAAGTAATAGGGTTTGAAGACGAATATGAGTTAAAAAAAATTTTGTAATTATTTCCAAAGTATAGGTACTTTTGCATCTAAATAGTCTTTTGAATCAATTTTGAGCTTAAAAATCCCTTCATTATATTTTGTCCAGAAATTTGATATAAATACTCCTCTGTGCTATGTATATGTATGAATATAACGGGATCTTTTAACGTAATTTTCCCCAACTTATAGACGTCCAATTGACTTGAAAATTTGAACATGTATCAAGGACTGACGACAAGACAATCATTTAAAAACTGTTTCCTAATATATTCCTGGTCGAGATCTCCAAGAAAAATCTTCTCTTTATTGCTTTAATAATATTATATTGAAATAAGAATAGGTACTATTTTCAACGGTCACGAGTGTAGTGTCTTTGGTGTACGCTCCTCATGCGGAAGGTCGTGAGGTCAAAAACTAAGTTATTTTCAAATTGCAAACATTAGGTACCTAAGTAATTGCTAAAGAAATAATTTCAAAATCCTAAAGAAAGCATGAAAAATTCCAAATGATGATTATATGAACTTGATGAGTTTGAGAACAAAAAAAATTATAGTTCAAGCTTCTTTTCAGTAATATTGTAACTTGAAAATCAATGACATCCACAATTACAAAGTTTTCACAACAAATCTTCAGTTTTACAAATTTTTTATGCTTTTCTAAGCCTATTATCTATCAAAGTTGTCTTTTGTTCCGGGTTTTTTTTTTTAAATTTTTTTAATACCATGTATATTATTAAAACGTTATTATTGTTTTGTAAGAAAAAGGAAAAGATAAGTATAATTTATTTATGAATTTAAATAGATATTTTAATGTCGTCTATTAATAAAATCATTATCAATATTTTTTTTTTCACTAGCATAATTGATTATGTTAATTAATATTTGAAAACTTTCACCAACGTATCGACTACGTCCATCTTTAAAGTTAAATGATTTTTGTATTAAATAAAAACTTTCTTCTTTACAAAAACATGTTCGATGAAAATTGTCTAAATTTTATCACGTGCATACATTTTACAGATCGAGATTCAACTATTGATAAATCGAATATTTTATGATTTTCTAGGACTTATATAGAATTCAATATTTTTTAACTTCGCACAGGAATCTGAATCGAAATTTTCAACATAACTATGCGTTTCATAGTCAGAACAATGTATTAACATCACTTTTTGATTGATGTGTGTGTATTTCTGTTCACGATTTTTGACAAGTGATATATAACGGAGCCCTAAATATTCATTTAGTAGAAATTTTACTGTTTTTATTTCGATCTTAGCCTATTATTTTTAGAATTTTTTTGCTGTAGGTACTACACGGTAAGAAATTTTTGGTAGAAATCACTATATCAGAAGCGGTGTGAACGCCATACTGATTTGACCATTAAGGGAATAGTAACATTAGCAATAGTTATGGCGGACGAGTCAATGCAGTAAGGACGTCAGGGCTCATAGACACTATATTATCTGTTTCTACAACATACCAGCTTTGTAGTTAACGCCACACATTTCTTATCGTGTAGCCTGAATCAAATTATAGGTCAATGACCAACTAAACCAAAATGAAACACTTTTCGTAACAACTAATATCTAATTGCAATTAATTATTATTTGATGATGCAATTATTATATACATGTACTTATTATTCTGTTTGTGGAATTTAAATTAACTTACCATTTTGTATTGGAAGTAAAAGTACTTACGAAAAAAAGGAAATGATAATATTTTACATATATTTACATAATTATTGTAGGTAAGCATCTATAATTGGACGAAGAAAAACAAAACATGAAAGTTAGTTGGTATCTAATATTATATCTAATATCTATAATATTCCAAATTTGTACGAGAAACGCAACGCCTATATATTATTTAAGTAGAAATTATTTATGCAATATTAATTAAAAGTGTATTTCGCAAGTTCAATAATCCTTAATAATATTTAAATTTTATCAATACTGTTGCAATATTTTCTTCAATTTATTATTCAGAACAATTTACTAAATTTTTTTAATGACTAATTCATTTCATATTTCATGGATATACGTAAAGACTATCACAGGCAAAAAGGCAATGCCACCCGTTCACAAATACATTGCCATTTTAACGTTGGATTTTTGTTTTCATTGACATAGCAAAGTGAGTGCATATTTTTTAATTTGTCTATGTGAAATAACTTTAAAAAATAACTAAAATAGTAGTAGTAAACTTTCATACCAAAACGTTTGGGCATTGCATGACAGGAAAGGTTCTGTTTTTTATTTGATAATTAGTTTTTTACCAGGAATTAATTACAGTTCAGTAGAGTTTCGTTTGATGGCCCGAAACGTGGTTTTTCGAGAACATCCGGGGCTTTCGAATTCGAATACTGTTTTTGATAGGCCTCCAAGAAATCAAACATGATTATGACTGAAAATAAACGACTGATTAAATTACTTTTTCTTATATTTTGTTATAAATGAATATGATAGATCTGATCAATGTGTGATATTTTTGATTTTCAAAAAAAAATTATGTTTTTTGTAATTTTCAGTTTTGATAAACCTAATATGGCCCGCAGCCACTTTTTTGACACAATTCTTCTATTTGGTATATTTTTCAGTTCTATAACCACTTAAATAGCGATTTAATAAAAATTTTAATTATGAAAATTTATGGCGTTTTGAAGTTAAGTGGGGCTTAACTGGTTCTGCTTCCTTATATTAAATACAGTAAACCCTAACGGATAACATTTTAATACAATTTTAGTCTAATAATTTCTACAGTCAAGACATTCAGTTTATTAGAGAGTCCTTGTAGTTTAAAAAAATCGATTATTCTTTTGAATTTTTCTATTATTTAATGTGTTTAAAATATAATTCCAAAACTTATGAATAAAAATTCTTATTATTTTTAGTACAAAACAAAATATAACAATTTTTAGCTTGTTATTTAACGCGCGTTACTACAATTAGATACTTCCAAAAAATTTAAAGCTAAAAAACAGTTCTGGAACAGTAATTTTTTTTTAAAATTATTATTTATTTTCTTAGTTTTTACTCTCGATTAAGTAAATCTTGCATACTTTATTAAAAAAGTATGTTAACAAAAAATTTATTAACTTGGTTAGGTTTAGACATTACGACCTTCCGCATTAAGAAAATAATAAAAGAACCGCACCAGAAAAATAAATTATGAAGTACCTATAATTATATGTACCTATATAAGTAGTTTTTTTAACAAAGGCAGTTTATGTCATAAGTTTTTTGTCTTCGGTTATTGTTACTAGCAAAGCAAATAAAACTAGACAAACCACAATACATAAAATATCTTTTTATGTTTATAAATTTTTATAATAAAAACAACAACTTGCTTTTATAAAATGTTTGAAGAGAAAACATATCCTCTTAATAGTAGTTCATACATAAAGAATGATCCACGTTCTTGTTCGTTTTCGATCTAGTGGCAATTTTGTAACTTGAAAGCTGCCTCTTTAAGTTGTCCAAAAAAATCAGTATTATATTCCCGGTGAACAAAATGGGTTGATACAGATTAACATTAATCGAGCATTTACTTTTCGATTTAATCGGAAAGTACTTTTGTTTTTAAATTAGTTATTAGACTCTAATAGTTATTGCAACTTCAACGGAATCCTGAACAACAAGAAGAAGTAACAATACATCTTCAACAAAACATTAAACTTGAATGATTTTTCCATATATGATGGCTCAGTATAAGACGTTGGGCAGGTCAGTTTGTCCACTTTTTATAGAATTGTATACTTTTAAAATAAAAGTATGAAAAATGCACGTTCTTTTATCTAAAGATTTATTACTATTATCTTATTTCAAACGAATATTATATTGAAATTAAATTCATTCAAGTTTTAAAGTTGAATTCCAATCGAATTTTCTAACTTCTCAGTTTTGGCGTGTTTTGAAGCTTTAGCATAAACTTTGTTCGTTTTCAATTGAACTGATTGTTTGTGCAGTTTAGATTAAAAGGAAAAATCAAATTTTGATGGTTTAAAAAATTAAAAAATCATGATTACTAAGTTAAATCTTCTTATATTTCGCAAAAGTAAGTTTTTCTCAAACAAATATTTGCATATGAGTAAAATATACGCCCATCAAACGCCCAGAAGAATATGCATAGTAGTGAATTTGGTTCTTTTTGAGAAAAATGACTGAAAATTACATTGCCCTGGTTTTTCCGCGGTACATCCTAAGATATCAAATTTTTTTTAAAGTAAGACTTAAAGTTGTTAAAAGTGTTTTTTTTGTGTTTTTTTTTTGTTTATATTTGAATATAAAACATTATTAGTGAAAAGTCGGTTTTTAGAAAAGTACTTGCGGTTTTTCACAAAACGGACAAACAAAAACAAAACTCGGGTTAAAAACTAAAAAAACAACAACGTTTTGTAAACTTTTTGTAGACTGGCGTGTTTTGCGTCAGTTTTAAAATCCATATTTGATTATTATTATTATGAAAGTTTGCGAAAAGTTTGAGTTTGTTTGTTTTTGTTTGTCCGTTTAGTGCAAAACCAGCATGACAGAATGAGAACAGTAGTTTAAAATCGGAAAACCTAATTTCCGTGTTATTTACACTTACATTGTAAGAAAATTTGATTGTCAAAACTGTCAAGAGTACCTATACATACTTTAATTTCTATTGAGATGATGCAGTAAAATGTTATGCACTAATTGCAAAAACTATAATATTTTAAAAAACCTAAAGAAATAAAATTAAAATTTATTAATAAAATTTTGAAAAGTAGATCTATCTTCTTAAACATTCAGGCAATTATACCATTCGTGTTGTGTAGAAAATATATTCATTGTCTCTCATGCGTGGTAAAAATTAATGAATAATAATGATATTATTACATTTTTTTATTTTATTTTGGACATACATACCTTCTAGTCAGTTAATCAAATTTGTGTGCGTTAGAGCTCCATTACAAAAGTCATATTTCTCCCGTATTATATATATTTTATTATAAGATGCTTTTTATTCATTTATGAAATCAAAGTGTTTTTTGAAAAGGAAGTGAAGAGAAACTGGATATTTAACAACCAAAGGACATTCATTTCATCTGAATTTAATTCGCATAAAAATTTTATTCCTATAACTACCATTAAAGAGGGTGCGTAGAGCTTTTAAAACCACGGAAATTAGGCAGTATTTAATTTTAAGGATAAAATTAAATATTTTATTAAATTATATAGTACTAGCTTGATACCCGCCCGTTTTACTGGCCTTTAAAGTAAAAAACACCGCTTTATAGCCACCGCCTCTTTTGATGTGCACAGTTTTCAATATTGTTTAATGTAAAATAATCATAATTCATTGACAATATCAAAAAAGTTGGCCATGAATGGTTTGGCCAACATACAGCTTTCAATTTTTACAGAATACTTTAATTTATGGTTCCAGATAATGATTACAGATCTGCAACAACTATAATCATCATTTTGAACCATAAATTACAGATTTCTGTAAACATTTAAAATAGTAAATGTCAGGTTAAATTTTTTATTTTTTTAATATATCTTTAAAAATTATAGCCTATGTGTTATTCTGAAGTATGAGCTATATTGCTGTACAGTTTCATTAAAAACCATTCGCTAGTTTTAACGTGAAACCGTAACAAACAAACAAACATCCTTAATTTCGCATTTATAATATATAGAGATATAATTTTAGATTTTTATACGATTTTATGTAGTATAAGAAAAAACGGAAGGGAAGTTGGCATCCCAAAAATAAAGTTTCGTGACATGAACTCAAAATATACACTGACTTTTAACCGTCTAGGCTTGAAGAGATAAATGTTCAAAGTCATTAAAAAGTCGATAAAAGTGGATATCGTTTGGAGGCCCGTCTCCTCGTAAATTTTTGAAGTGAGCTCACGTTCTTATAACATCTATTTCGGGAAACAATTTATTATATCAGGCATCGCTAAGAATACATAAGTCGAGAGAGATTATTGATTCATAACACATCCTTAATGGTACCCTCTTGACATTCGATACAGTGCCTAAGTCTATATTTTCTGGGGAAATATGACTAAAAAAAGAGCAGCTTAGAATGATTATAGTAAGTAGTATGTAGTACCAATGTCAAGTTTACTATAAGCGTGTATACATAAAATTAACTAATGAGTAATGAATTAAATATTTATCATACATATAAACATAGTTCAAATATTAACAAGTTGACAACTTTTTACGGAAACTGTTTCAGAAGATCTTCCGGATCTTACCTCTGTTAATTACAACTGTTCAAAAAAAAAAAAAAAAAGATATAGAAAGTGCCGTATATACAAAGTATTAGGTGTTAATGTACCAAATCGAATCAGTGGAAAAGATTTTAGCCCTCTCTATATTTTCAAATATTTTAATAGTTATTTAAGTTCCCCAGCCAAATCCTGATCTTCTTAAAGTAGGAAGTTAAGAAAATTTGTAACAGCCACATCGCAGTAGAAAAGAATAATTTATATCCACAATACAATACCCAATAATCATCAAATGATTTCAAATATGAGTAAAAAAGAAGAAGAAATTTTATTTTTCTTAAAGTCGTTCGTTTTTTGTCATTATTATTAATATATTTGCAAAATATTATTGTTTTTCAATCAAACTAGAAAGAAAAAAGAATTTAAAATGTAATTCATATGTCATGATTACAATGAAGGCTGATGTTAAATACACTGACCTGCACTCGCACTCCATCAAAATTTCTTGCACTAATTGAAAATAGTTTCAATTGTAAAACAAATATCAGATACAGAGATTATGTATTTATGTTGGTTAATCTTTAGGCTGGATTTACTCCAATATTGCCGTTTATGTAAAAATAAATTCATTGAAAACACAACAGGTAAAAGAAATTCCAGAAATTTTCCATCCCTCTTCATCAATCAAAACAAAAATTGTTGATACACGAGGATTCAAAAAACCCAGGAATTTGTGTTCGGTTTAAGCATATAGAACAACATTGTTTTCAAATTTTCTCCTGGATTAAATTGATGAATATATTCTTAGAAAAGGCATAAAAGCAAAAAAATCGTTTCTATAATCGCAAGAGTGCAGACAAATTCTCGCAGAAGAGAATACAAAATAAATTTTGTTATAAAATTTATAAATAAAAGAATCCAAATGAATCAAAATATATTCATAAAATTAGCTTCAAGTAACGTGTTCGTAGTATTTGTGATAACACTAAAACTTCAAACAAATTTATCATTTGTGCATTTAATTTAAAATGACAGAAGTATCGTTGAATAAGTTCCATGTTAATTTCAGTTTTATTCAAGTAATACGAAGTAATTAATTAATCGTTGAGCAACCAATTGGAAAATTGGTAGTCAAATGATTACCTATCTAAGTGCGCATAACGAGCCATGTGTTTTATTGAAGTGAACGACAAATGAAGGAAAGTTACGTCTTTTATGTAGATTTAGGACTATTGATTATGATATAGTTTACAAATTTTTTTCAATTTCTTTTTTTTCATCAATTAAACGTATAAATTTTGTTAAGTCTGGGACAAAAAGTTGTGATAAAACTTGTAAAATTGATACTTTAAGTTTCCTCAAGAATGTTGTTTTTATATAACAAATTAAATTTTGAAATGGTCTCCTGACTTACCTATATTTTTAAACTAATTGATTTTTTTTAAGATCGAAAGCGATCGTCTAAAAGACTTACTTGTCCGACATTCAATAAATACTTATATGTACTTATAGTGAGTTAATAAACCCTCTGTATTTCCCTTTTATTATTCGATATTATCTTTTTGTTAGAATAACTTAAAATGGGATATCCTACAATTTGAAATTTGTGGGCGATATCAACAATTTTTTGGACCTCGCTATCTATTATTTTCTCGCATATGCAGTTAGGATATAAAAACACATAATGTTCTAACAGTGATTTAACAAGATTGTTATTTAGAAAGCTAAAAAATTCAAATTTTGCACATAAGTAAATAAATAATTAATTCTTATTCTGGTGGAAGCGCAGAATACACGCTTTTGTAGCTAGCTGAAATATAAAATAGATAAATTGGCAGTACATAGTCGGTGAGGTACTGAAGTCGTGTGAGGGCAACCCTTGTAGTCCACACGACTTCTCAGAGGCGAAAAAATATTAAAAAAAAGGTCTTGTTAGCCTTCATAGATTATTCTTCGAACATGTACTGCAGCTTATGCTTGAATGATCATTATCTCCATAGATAAGTGTTTTATCCATTTTTCAGATTCTGTTTATTCAGTTTTTTTCCAGTTTTTTATTACCAATAAAAAAACGGCTCAACTAATTCTGCTGAAATTCTCTTTCAGTTCTTAAATACGCGGTTACGCGTCTAAGCCCAGTCACGTGTTAATGTCATAACTGGTTCGCGAGATAATCGATCCGAAAGAATCCGAACGAACATACGCACATACGTACACACACACACAAACAGACAACACATTGAAAAGGTTTGATTCGGATATTGCGGCATTGAAACCGCGGAAATATATAAAACTGGAGATTTTCAAAATCGGCCCCATTACATTAACTTCCTCTGGGAAGTTAAAAATAAATAATAGTTCAAATCAGTAAAAAAATCACGCCTTCGTAGCTAGCTATACTAAAAAGTAGAAAATAATTTTTTTAAGTTAAAAACATAAATAGAGAAAGAAGTGTGTGCTTTTTAAGTTTTAATGATTTTACTTTTACCATTATCAATAAAATGCTTACAATATAGCACCCCACATCTTGTTAGGATAAAATGATTTTTTGTTAGGATAAATTGATTAACTATTATTTTTAGTTCTCTAAAAATATTCTTGGTTTCAGTCTAATAGTTCATTAATTTTTAAATCAAATATTTGTACAAGTTAAAATATTTGAATTGTACTTGGATCACAACAGAAACCTACTCAATTCAAATACAACATTGCAGCGTTGGATGATGGATAAAATGATATTTTGTATTTTATTAAGTAGAATTTCTTTTCAATTTACACATGTAATTTAATTGTAGAAAGTTTTTATTTATGAATAATTGTTGTATTGGTTAAATTATAAGAAAAAACAAACATTGAAAATATTGTAAATAAGTAGACGATGCTTCTAATAGAAAATATCAAACCGGTTGTTGTGACTGTGATGATTTAAGACTCGGTACAATTTATAATTTTTTTTTTTTTTTTAAATTTCACAAGACATTAAACTTTTATATTACAATTTCGTAAACTACAATCTCGTACAGACACGTTATAATCATAAGCGGCACGTGAAAAACTGTAATATACGAAATAAATACTTTCAGCGTGCTTTTATACGATCTCAAAAGCTAAATAACGATTAGAAGTCCCTTCAATCATTGTATATCATTATTTTCTGATTTATTATTAGCTAAAATTTTTTTTCGTTTAATTGGAAAACTAGAAATATATAGCTCATACCACAGAAAGACATTTTTTTTTTAAATATCTCCAAAATCCATTCCGGATAAACACTTTTCGGGTAAACAAAATTTAAATGAATTCGATTTTTGCATTTTTAGGTAAGAATATACCAAATTGAGTAAAATTGCAAGAAATCGGAAAAATTTGTTTGTCTCCGATTTGGATAAAGATAATTTTCTAGAGTAATTTTATCCTTAAAAAAGATGAAGAAGTGTCATGGGACATTCATTTTTTTTTCGCTGTGATTTATTTGAAATATTTTTTGAAATTTAAAAAATGTCTATTGACGTGGATGGGTTTTGACCTAACTACCTTTCACATGAGGAGAGAGAGCCGTAATCAAAAGAGCACAGCCCCATTGAGAATAGGTGCTATTAATATTTCAAGGTAATAAACTATAAAACAAGTGTTGGTGGAACATTTTTTTTTCTAGTCCCAATCTATGAATGCGCGATAAGGATCATAGATCCAAAAATACATATTATGTCCTTGGGCAAGTAGTTTCTGAGATACTGTTTGAAATTTTACTTGAAGCAAAATTTTCCGTAGCAATTTCATCAGTCGTTACCTCGGATACTTTATTATTAAAGTTACAAGCAAACAAAAGGTGAAATGAAATGAAATAATTAGAATGTAAGGGCATACAAACTGTAACCATATTGCCTTCTCTAAAAATTTTTCTGGGATCGCACTTGCATAGGTACATTTAACAAGAAATTAAATTAAAGATAACACAATAAATATTTAATAACAGGCCTCGTTTTATTATAATTATGTACTTACGTTCTAGTTTGTTAAATTGCGCACAATTAAAATAAGTACAATTAAATACACTGATTATAATTAAATTAATAAATATTAAAAATACAACACAAGTGAATTTTTATATACATGTGTATAATATTTTGTTGCACTATTGTGCGCGGATGTATTTTGTTCGCGAATTGTTTGTACATCTTTAATTCAACAAAACATTAATTGTTTAATGATATGTCAATATTTCTCTCACTGAAACAAAGTACTTGTTTCAAGAGAATATACTCTTAACATGGTAGCAAAATAAACATTTTCTTGATTTAGGAAAATATTTACTAGCTATACTTTAAATTTAAAGCAGTCAAGTGCTTATTTTCTTCTTGAATGGAGTATAGAGATCGGCGACAAATATTTACTTGTTATAAGAACATAAACAGCCAATTAAATTTCAATCAATTAGACTAGATATTTATTCTAGACTAAATATTTTCCCTGGGACTCTTTCGGATATCCATGAATCTTGTAAAATTACGAGATTATAAAGAAATATTTTTTAAAATATAATATTATATTATAAGACTGTGTCTTTTTTTATAATCTAACAATCACACTATTTTTAAGATGTTCCCGTAGGAGCAATGTACTTGTATGTATTTAGTTTACTTTAAAAATTAAATCATAGACAACATAAAAATATTTATTATCTATGAATTAAAATTTTAACAAAACGGTAACATTGAATGAAATTTTATCCGACAAGTCCAGTTTTTAATGTTGATAACGTCATTAACTACAAAAACTCAGCCCATTGTTTTGTATATTTTTGGAAAAGTATCCAAAAATAATAGTCTTTCAGAGATTTTTCTAAACAATCAAAAATTGTACCAGATACCTGAAAATGGGTTTATTAATGTCGAAGAAATTATGTACCTATTTATTGCCTACTGGAAAATTTTTCACAAAGTCATTTATCATAACAACAGCGTGAGATTCAGTGTGGTACGTTTTTTTTTTTTAATTTAACAGATTGCTTTGCTGTTAATTTTTGAGCAATAAAATGAACAACCTAATGAAAATAACAAAACAATAAATTCTTGCAATTTAAAAAGCTGAAATCGAATTGCAGAAGATTTAGTACACTATCACAAACAGCATCAAAAAATGTATGAGAAAGAAGAAGTTACTACACAGTTATTTTTTAAACAGTTAATCTAATGATAAAAATATTTAAATTTTTTAGTGAAAGTTATCATTTTATTTAAACCATATGACAATAATACTCAGAAATAGTAACTTAGTTAATGTCTAAATCAGGAAGACAATAAAATAGAAAAGAATCTGATATAAAACCTAATTTTTTGTCATGTAATCGTAACAAAGCATTCCACATTTTTTTGTAAATAAATGAAAAAAAGTATTACATAACCCAAAAAAAAAAATGTGATATCAAACCACAACACTAAAAAAAATAATTAAGTTAATTAAGCAAACAAAAAATGCTTACCAATTGTTTCTTCACTTTTCGCGGTGCAGTGCTAACAATATAAACACCAGGTAATGGATGTGGTCCTCCCACACCTCCTGATGGTGGTAACGATGCAGCTGTTCTGGGTCGAGGTAAAGTGGATGCTGGTCTTGATGTGGGCGGTATGCTTGGTGCCTGTTGATTTCCCAACCATGCAGAAACTAAAATATCCTTGGGGTTTGCAGCAACAGCAGCTTGAATTATGGATGGTGTTCCATTAATTGAATGATTTTCATATTTCTCAACAATTTGAAAGCATGGACATAGTAAACGAGCACATCGCCATGACGATATGGCTGCAGTTACAAATTGACATGTGCATGATACAAGTAATCCAATATTTGCTAATATTGATGGCCAATTGTTATTTACTGTAAATGTTGATAGAACATTTTCGTCGGAAACTGTGGTATTTTCATTTAAATTCTGAAATTAATATTTTCATTTTAGTAGGTATATGAACTATATATCTTTGAAAAGTAAAAATATCCCAATATTCAAATGGTGCGAATTGAAAAAGCTTTTATACAGAAGCGAGTTTAATCTACTACACCTCATTTCCTTCAAAAAGATCCCAGGGTACCTAAATGATTTATATCCGTTAAGATTTCTGTTGGTGACTCTTCATTGGTATCATTTTGGATTTTTCCATCTTAGATGATATTTTATTATGAAAGAGAAGAATTTGCATTCGCAGAGAATATGAATTCTGGCCGAAATTAGATATTAGTATATGATAAAACAAAATTTTTCGTATGGAAATATTTTCAAATTTTTTATAACTCAAACGAGGCTCGTGAGGAAATACGAAAAAATTTCACATTTATAGAAATGTTCCGGAACATTTAAAAATGTTCTAAATTATAAACAAAGGTTTCATACAAAGATTGTACATCTAAAGGAGTTGTTTAAATTCTGATCGTGTAGATGTCCAAAAAAGTCACGGAAAAGTAAATTTTAACTGGTTAGTAATAGAGGAAAACTTTTCAAAAGTTGTTCCTCTCTTAAATTTATGAAAATGTATTCCTTATAAAAGAACCAACAACTTTTGTTCCAAACATTATTTCAAGAAATCTTTGAAAACGATAGCTATCGAACTCGAATTTCTATTTA
The DNA here is from genome assembly GCF_905475395.1 of Chrysoperla carnea. Taxonomy (NCBI): domain Eukaryota; kingdom Metazoa; phylum Arthropoda; class Insecta; order Neuroptera; family Chrysopidae; genus Chrysoperla; species Chrysoperla carnea. The sequence continues at coordinate 49,631,834 of NC_058339.1, forward strand.
AGTTTTATTATCCACTTAGATTTTGCTCAAATGCAAAAACAATCAAAGATATAAATTCGAGCTAGATTTCTACCAAATCTATTGAGTTTTCGATAAACTGTTTCGAACAAAAGTTGTCACTTTTATGAGAAACTTCTGTCTTATTTAAGATTTTCTATTCTATAATGATCATAAAAGTTAAGGTCACCCTCAAAGTCAAAGCTTTAACACAACAACTTATGTGTGAAATTTTTTTTCCTAAAATCATTATTTTCCAAGTATGGCTGCTGTTCTGGAACATTTCTAACATCCAGTATAAAAAAACATACACAAAAGCATCCTATAAAAGCTAAATTTTGAGGAAAATGTTGAGTTAATTACTCCTGTCAATATATCCAGGTCCTGGATTGAATTACTTCCTTGCATTATATTTATAGCAAAAGCTTTGTGATCGAGAAAATTTGTGATTTTATGCTTAGATATTGCTAGACTATGACTAATTTCTCAAACTATCAATCAAATTAATTGATTAAATACTTACTTCATAAAACATTACGTCTGTTCGGTTTAAATCACGTACAATACCGATGGCTGCAAATACCAGTACTAAATTTGCAACAGCCAATGATACTAAACTAAATGCTAAATGACCAGTTAATGCTAATTTTGCTAGTTTTGGACGTAATGGACAACATTCACGAGCTGCTGCACCAATCGCCAAAAGACCAGATGTCATTGCCACACATCCACCCCAAATTCCACCGCATATCTGTAACAATTATAAAAAACAAAATTTTATTAACCTTTTTTGGGCCCACAATATATTGGTTTAACATATTTAAACCTATTGAAATGTCTATAATAGCTACAATTAAAAGTGTGTTTTTTTTCTTAATTACTTTTAGTAGTAGAATATTAATTTCTAATAAATAATTGCTAATTATCTAGTTGATTAGCAATATAAGTAATTAAGATGAAATTTGTTTTTTTGTCTATATTCAATGTCAAATATTAAAGCAATAAATTTTTAATAGTCCGTAACACGGTATTAAACGACCTTGTTCTTATGCACCATCACATTCCATTCAGGTGTTCTTTGATTATCGATTAATGAGCTAATTTCAAATGACAATAGAAAAGATAAAGTGTTGGTTATTTTACCAGTTTTAAAGTTGTTGGAAAGTTTGTGTTTTTGGATTGACGTGTGTTATTGCGGGATCTACAGTCACCGATAATCTTGAAAATCCACAGTCTTGAACTCAAGTTGAGTCTTGAACTAAATAATTATATTCTCAACGATTTGTTATAAAACGTTGTTAAACAAAACTTTTTGTTTTGTTTTTTTTTTTTTTTTTTTTTTTAACAACTGCTTAGACATGAATTACGCAAAGCGTCTTTAATGCAGTATTCTGGCCTAGAAATTCGGAAAAATCGATTTTACATACTTTTAAAGGTTAGACTCTTAAGAATATGTTTCTGAACTGCGAGCTTCTGCTACTTCAAAAGAAGGCAGATTATCCGAGTAAGTCTGTCGGAATTATCTCTCAAACTTAAAACGCGTTTTTCTTGAAACTACATTTTTTGACTAGGTTGACCTGATATCTCAAGTTCTACTCGATCGATTCCTTTGAAATTTGTTGGGAATCTTCTTTATAAATCTGTTATCTTGAATTTAAACACATGTTTAATTTAATCGAAACTAACATGTTTTCCAGACGGCAACGAAGAATTACTGAATTAAATTTGCATGTAAGGAAAGTTTTCTTTTTTAGGTATTTTAAAATTTTAATTAGAAAATAAATATTATTTTTTAGAGTAGAATATGGTGACCATATAATTGCTAGTAAAAAATAAATTTATGGTTGAAAAAAATTAGACCAAAATGCAAAAATATTTATATATTTTTTAAATTAAATTACCGTTAGAATTGTTTAATAATTAACCAATTTTTATTTATATAATGAATATCATTATTTAATACCTAGTTCGTAATAGATTTTAAGCTAAAACGCAGTAAAAAATCTATTTACGAAAGTGTTTTTGAGAATTTGTTTTTTAAGTTCAGCCAAGGCCAATGAGATTAGGAAAAAATTTTTAAAATTCAATTTTTTTTAATTTGTCTTAATTTTATTTGTAAAATGTTTATCTTAATTACTGAAAGGTTTAAAAGGTTTATTGAAAAGGTTTTTTCTTAGTCACGTGATGAGAGATTTACTCACGCGTTCTGCACATGCGTCTAATATTTCACGCAAAATAAATATTCTTTAACTTTAGATCATAACCTCTACATAATTTTATATGAATTTATTATTTAATGCACTAGCAAGTGCATTAAAAAAATTTTGTTTGAATGATTTTTGAATGACGTTTGAGAGTGAAAATACTGGAGGAGAGAAATAATCCAAATAATTAAATTCGTTTTACCTTATTTCACCATGCTTGTAACCCCAGTTTTTTTAATTTACTGAATACGCCATATATTAAGGTAAAAAGGCCCGAAAATTTACCTTTACTCTCGTGATGAGAGAAATTCGCACAATTTCTGAAGGACTTGAAAAAGTATATTTATAAAACTGTAGATGGATTGAAAAATCTGAAAAATGCATGAAGATATAAAAAGTTTCAACCACACACCATTCGAAAAATGAAAGTTATTTGAGTTTTAAACGTGCTTCTATAATTATAATTCATGTATTTGTTTATATAGAGATTCAGTCGGATCTATCCATTACAACCGGTTCGTCGTTATAACCGATGTGGTTATAGCCAATTTTGATTGTATTTACTGTTACATAATTTGTTTGATACTAATTCTGAATTATTTGTTTACAATAATATTATAAATTTGTAAAAAATAACATACATAAATGACATGTAGGTACCCAGGTACGTTGTACCACTAATTTTAAATAGAAGTAATTTAATTTACAATGAATGTAGTTTATGTAGTGAGTGATTCATTATTATGCATGACAACAATTATTGTGTCTGTCTGCCGTAACAGTATTACCTACTGGAGAAATGGATTATGACATTTTAATTCGGGCTAATTGAATACAAAATACATTTTTATGTATTAACATGTGTGTTATACATACCCAGTATTTTTAGTAAGATACACATTTATTTCAATAATTAAGCAAAAGTGCGAAGAAGGTCTTGACTATTTACGGCAGAGAGCAAAACTTCGGCGATTGAGACAATTACTTAAGTCATATTTCTCCCTCATTTAACATTTCTTACTGTTTAATGTTTTTAATAAAAATGGGATTATTTTTCTTTGCCTTTTACTATAAAAAAATGAAATATCTTCAAACAAAACAGCTTAAAAATATGACTTTCAGGTATATGGGGGTAGAGAGTTTGAGAAGTTGTTACTCTCAAAAAGCGGTTATTTCTCTGAGAATCCATTCCGAATTGCTGAAATGAGCATACTCAATTAATAGAAAATTGAAAAAAAATTTTTAATTATGTTAAGATAATTATTAACTAGTTAAAGTTTTAAGTAGGTATATTTATCGATATTATTTTGAGAAATATCGATTTATATTTTACATGTATAACCTTACTCGTAGTATTTGTCACTTTTTTAACTTAAAATTCAACGAAAAGCATGCAAAATCATTTAAACTATTATATTATCATAATTTCTTTATAAGCAAGTTATATCAAGATATATCTCAATTGACATTGATTGCTATAGTATCTTTAAGATTTAAGACCGTTGCGTTGCCAGTCAAAAACTTAAACATATTAAATATGATTTCTCAATTATTTGTAAATATATCTTCTGCATTCTTTTCTATTATTTCTAGAAACATATTTTCAAAAGAACTAATAATCTGGATGCCCATATCAGCATGCATTTTCATTGATAAGTATCCCTCTAGAAATGAGTGCGTAGAAATGGGTTATACTAAGCATAATAACTTTTTTATCTACGAAAGTTCTTTTTCATAAGTCTCGAATAGTAGTCGATTTCCCCTACTGGCTCCAATTTGGGACATCTTCTTCTGCGTTTAACCATTAAGAAGATAATTGAGAAACAATAGGAGGTGTTTGTTGTCCTACAACTTGCAATTTTGAAATGGTCGAACAAAATTATTTTTATAAATTTATCTTTCTGTAAGAATATAAGAAACTTTCCGAGCCACATGAAAGAGAACGCCACACTTTTTTTTATTTAATTACCGTAAATATAAAAGTTTATTAAATATATAAGACTAAGCATTATCCACACATCAATTTCTAGAAGTGTACATACTTATCAATAAAAACATATGGCTATGTGCTCCAGGACTACTACTTTTCAAGTGCTTTCAAGCAATTATAATCTTTAATTGGATTATTTTATATTAATCATATTAATCATATTATATTACTATAACATATTTTATTTATTTATAATTTTATTCATGTTTATTATTTGACTAACGGAAGATTCAAAATTACATAAATATGAAAAAATAGATTTTTTTCTCACGATTTGTTTATTATTTCATTTCAAAGAATACCAATTATATAATTGAAATATGTTATTTTTATCAAATAGAACTTTCAAGAGAATATTAATCTTAATTTAAATTGTTGATGATTGGATTTTTTAAGATAAACAATCTAAAGAATAAACGACGTATGAAATTTGATTTTTGTAAAGTGAATATATATTTATTACAATAAATAAATATTTCTTCAGAAACATCGAAATAAAACATCGACACCCCCACAAAGTATTTTTATTCAACTATCAATTAATGCGGAGAAATTTCGGCATTTCATTATACACTCTTCAAAACCGTACTGTAAGTATTCAATTAGATAGTAGATAAAATAAAGAACAGTTTAAAGAAACTAAAAAACACGCTTTTGTAACTAGCTGAGCTGAAAGATAGAAAATAATTTCTTTAAATTCAAGAAAATGATTTTATCGTCAATAAGAGTGGGGTGCTAAGTTTCAAAAGTAAAAAAGTAAAGTCATTATAAAATGTTTTAAAAAGCATTCCACGCTTTTTTACGATAAAATGATTTTTTTAATTTAAAGAAATTTTTTTCTACCTTTAAATTCAGCGAGTTACAAAAGCATGTTTTTAGTTTTTTTAAACTATTATTTATTTTGTGTTTTTTAGATTAGATATTATTTATTTATCAAAAATTCAGTATAAATATGACGGGAGCGCAAGTAAATGTATATATTTTCAGATATGAAAATAGTTTATTCTGATCAGGATAATCAAATAAACTTATTAAATTATTGTGTTGTCATCGGTTTTTGATAAGTATGCCAAATTTCGAGTAAATCCGAAATTTTGAAATTGGTCAAAATCATGTTCCAATATTCCGTTACATATTAATATACTACAATACGTATGAAAATAATAATAGCGTGTTAAAAAGAAAGAGTGAAAATCAATTTTTTAAAACGTATGCACTGGATTGAATTAAAAAAATTTAAATAAAAGTAAGCATTTTCTAAAGTTTTTGAAATATGTACAATAAATTGAAATACGCTCCGGAAATTTAAAAGAGGTATTGCAAGTAATTATTAAAAATTCGTTCAGATGTCATCAGTTTATTTTAAACAATTTAATTCAAAAATGGAAAAATTCAACCTTAGGTCATTATATGGTCTATCAGAAATTATCTGAAATGTTTTCTATTCAAGGCACAAAGGTGGGATGATCTTTTCGGTTAATGGTTTGCAGAAGAATGATTATTGTGTTTAATTGTTCAGTATGTCTAAAAGAATTGTCCTTTAAAAAAAAAGCTTTTGTGAGGATTGTAGCACCAAAAATGTAACACCAGAAATGTAACACCCTATTATTGGATACGTTTTTTTGTAAATAGGTATTTAGGATTTTTTTGAAAAAAGTTTAATATATCGAAAATGGAATGGAAAATAATAAAACACGAAAACACGTATCTACTCATTTTTATAGGGGAATGGTATACAGTACCTAATTAATATTGTATACGAGTACTTCTTCATGGTTTAACAAAAGTTTAATCTGTTTTTTAAACTAGTTTTGGAACTATATAATTTTTAGCCGATCGTCTCCTTATACAAATTTTTTATGATATTAACTTTTACGTCCTAATTGTCATAATTGTTCAATGTCGCCATATAATTATAATAAACGAAGGAATCACAACAGTATAATTAAAATTAGACACACCTAATCAATATAATTCTTCTCACATAGATATATGAGAGTAAACGGTATAATTTATTAATAATTATTATTGATTATAATCAAGAATATAGGTACATAATTTTTTTAAATTACATCATAATATTATAATAACTAACAACAATATGTACATAATTCTTCCCGTACAATACACAGCATATAGGGAAGAGTATTGTACCATGGATCAAAATTTACATTTAAGGTCATGTAAAAAATATATAAAAATTTAAATCGCCTCTTACAAGCTGTTTATTTTTTTTTAAATCGTGTATATATTGAACTAAGTATCCACCCATATCATATTAGCAGCGACCGGTTTGATTTGGGCAAGTTTCAGCATCAGTTTCGGCTTCGACAGAAATCTGTCGAAGCTTCGGCTGCACCAAAACTATACGCATAGTTTATCGACTTTAGTTATTCCCATGAAAATTTCTTCCGAATTGCAGAAATGAGCTGACGATTTTATAAAATCGAACTTCCAGTAACATATGCTCAAAAGCACTAATAGACTACAAAGCCATGCTAAAATTTTTTGGATGAAATAACCCCCTCGGAATCACCTTTAAAAGGATGCTTCTATATGTAAAGTATGTTTCAGCACCATGGCGTCAGTTTAGCGCGGTACAGGTGAGTAAGGTGCGAATATAATTATAATGCGCATAGTTTACCGGCTATGTTATTTTTTATAAATTTTTATATTTAACGAGCGTTAAATATCTGTATAAGTATAACCAATAGTGTAAACAATAGATTTTTAACATGTCATCGAAAGTTTTGGATAAAATTGAGACAAATACCAAAGATTCAGTTTCGGTTTCGATTTCGATAGAAAGTCCTATTTTGATCGTTCATTACATATTAGTATATTTGTTAACTTTTCAACTAACCAAACAATTCGTGCTTTCAAAATATTTAAAACTGATATAGCGCATAGTAAAATACCCACCAATGATTTAGGCAGAATGGGATTTGAAATACAAAATACAAAATACAAGAAATGCACATTCATTCAGAATGATCTTTGTCTTCTGGTATGCAAATTTTATCTTCATACAGTTGCTTTCTCGTAAACTAATATTTTCCCAAATAGCAAAATGCTAGAGGCTGTACACTTTACCCTACATACATAAAACAAGTCCAGTGTGGGTTACCTTCAAGTAAAGCTATAAATTATTGAGAGTTTTGCGTATTCATTATGATTGTTACTTTGAAGTGTAAAACAATTCAATTTATTTATTTATAAATAAATAAATAATTATTAAATTATTGCTAAAATTAATTAGTATCTACTTATTGAATATTTTTTTTAAAATTACCATATGTATGTTATACATAGGCGTTTAATATGTGCGGAAACGTAGGATGGAAAAGAGTTACAAAATATGTGGGCAATTAAAATATTTTCACTTTTCTTTTGCCTTATGGTTCATGAAATTATTTAAGTGTTGTAGTTCGAGTCCAATGTACTTTAAATCATCCTTGAGTTTTTATAGGAGATGGCTTATATATGAGACTATGATAAAATTTCAGGTATCAACTCCTCAATTATTTTGAGAGTCTGAATGCACCTTCTATTTGCATATACGATGGGGTCGATAAGATTACATATATGTAATTTATCTATTTTCGTAGACAAAACAAAATAGCATAGGGTAAAATATACCCCTAAAAGAATAATTCCATTAAATTTGCTTATTATTTAATAAATATGCATCAATAAGTGCGTCTTGTTGTTTGTCCAACATTAATGGACACGCTATATTATTAAAAGACAAAGTTTAGGTACTTACAAAAAGAAAAGAACTGAGACAAAAATGTTATTTATGAACCTGTTTTCCAGTAAAATATCATATTAAAGAAAGAAGGATTTTTCATCATTTTTTGTCTTGTAATAATTTTAGCCGGCGAAAATGGAGAAACGTTCTCAATTCAATCCGTATATTTTTTTTTGCTTAATCTATTTTTATTAAAAAAATATATATAAATTTGAACAAAAATTTCGCCCCTAGGTATAAAAAAATAGAGAATGATTGACTTTTTACCCACTGAATTATCATCTGTGAACCAATACGTAAGTATGTTTACCGATTTTGAAAATAATTTAAAATTGTTTATTTGAAAAGGTATACTCTCCCCACAATTCACACAATCAAAATAGGTTCAGTAGTTTTTAAGATATGGACTATACGTGTAGCTAACCCTGTTTATAACGAGTGGAAGTAAACTTTAACTCACTAAAAAGCATAAAATAAGAATGTTTCTCAAAAAATAGAATCGATGAAAAAGGCACAAAAAAGTAAAAAAAAAAAAATTTTAAGTACAATTTCCTCACAAGGAAATTTTTCATTGGAATCCATATAATTATTTTTTAGCTTTTTTTTTACAATTTTCGTCGGTTCTATTTTTTGCCCAAAATATTTATTGTCTTGATCACCTTGACTGACCTTCCTAATAATTCTATTTTTAATCGAGTTCATTATAATTTACTTGATTAGTAAATTAAAGAAAAATGATTTCAGAATCATTACTTAAAAATCAAGAAAAAAAGTTATCTAAGCATCGGAGAGGTGGGTGCAAGGTATTCAAACTCTTGAACAAAATATGCATACTTGCATGTGTTAGATAGACACCCATGCAAGACGTTTCTATGTGAATAATAACCTTTATAAATAAAAAATAAAGGTAGGTATGTTTTATGATATTATATGTACCTGTATTATTATTTAAGAAGAAATAAAATACCTCATTTGTATTTAAAAAGTGAAAGATATACAAAAACAGTAATAATTTTATATTGTAGTAAAAAATGTTGGTATCCTTGAATACTAGATTCCAAACGTGTACCGTAATAACTTAAGTATAAGTATAAGCACTCATAAAACGGTTATTGAAATTTCAATTAATTAATTATATGTATACATGAACGGTTATAATATGAATATATAAATAAGATAAGTTACACTGATGCTATAAAGTTGTGGTCACTGTTTATGACTTTTTGCCATTTTTTGCGTAGGTAAGATATTACAGCGAATGCTATTTCTTGTATCTTCTAATGAAAGGCAAAAACACAGGCCACCATGCTCATTTTCAAATTTTGTTGAGTAAGTAAATTCGATACGTCATAAAACGCTTAAAAATAAATGATAAAATCAGCAAAAAATAACAACAAAACATGTTAAAAACTGATGGAATTATGGCATCGGCAGATAAATAGACTTTATAATTAACTAGCTGTACCTCGCCACAGCTAGTTAATATTTATATTATTGCAAGGAAATATATGAGAAGTATCTAGTAAATTTGATAATTCTCCGCCCGATAAAAGAGTTCGCAACCTTTAAACGGCTGAACTGGATTTCACATTACTTACAATGTATTATTATAAATACTCATCATGCCCTTGGGTAGATTTAAAAATATTCGATCATTCATTGTCAAGTTATCGAAAAAATTGATTTATAAACAAAAATTCATAAACTAAATAAAATTTATGTCATAAGGTCTATGCTATGCCATGTTTGTTATGCTTAGGTACATATTATATAATATAAACTTTATACCGGTAGTGTACTTGTACAATAAATTTATGCGGGTGTGTAAAAACTGATCACAGTAATCACAAAATATTTTTAGAAAAATTTGTTTTTTGTTGTTATTCAGTTTATAATTCATTTCGTTTTGAAGGGCGAAGCTGTAATATTCATAAAATGTGGCGCAAATTACAAAAGCTAGGGAGAAAAAGTAAGGAATGTGATTTGAAACCCTGAGACATTCTTTACTTGCTCCCGTGGTGTACATACTATTTTTCTCCCCGATGGAGGCGGAAAGCAGCAACTTCGTTTTGCACATTTTGCAGAAAGTTGACACATTTTGCACGGAGTTGAGAAAAAATTTTTTTATCGTCACTTCAAGTAGTAAGTTCCCATATTTCATTACTCCGAAAATATATAACAAACAAGAAAGGTCCTCGCTCTTAAAAACAAAGCTGTAGTCCTATTACTTTAAGAAACAAAGCTGCAGATCTATTACCTATTTTATCACGCTTTAATTAATTAGCTTGGTATGTATTTTTGTATCTATATATCAATGTATCGATGTAAAATTTTTGAATGTGATTTTCAACTACTTGAAAACGTCGGATTGGACTTCGCACACTTATCAAGGACCGATAACAATATCATAATTTATCCAACAAATCTTTGATGGTGTAAGCGCAGATAACATTCTATAATATTAAAAAATCATAGTTTAAAAAACTGAAAAATTCTCCTTTAAAAATTTTGTAAAAAAAGGATGAAGTGCTTTTTAAGCCATTTTGTAATAATGACTTTACTTTTTCGAATATCTGTCAATAAAATATTTACAACAATTTAAAATCACCCCACGCGATTTTTTCCTAATCACTCTTCTTTTTAACTATTTGAAATTATTTTCCTCGTTTTAGTTCAACTAGTTGCAAAAGCATGTTTTTTTTTCAGTTTTTTTAACTATTATTTATTTAATAAACATTTCATTACTCAGCTCGATTGATTTTCCTGATAAATACGTATAAAAAATAAATATTTACGTTTGAACGGAATTTATTATATTATTCAAATTATATTGGTTACCAATGTATCATGCAACACTTTAATTTACAAACCATAACACAATATTTTCTAGTTGAATTGATGGTAATAGAACAACAAATAGATGGTAAATCAAATTATTTTAAATATTTAACGCAGTATAATATTATTGTATTATTTATTATCATGCACGTAGATATTGTAAGGCAATAATCGGTGGGAACCATAATTCGTAAACGTTTTGTTGTGAACGCTACTGTCTTAGTCATTGTGTTTGCTTAAGAATTACAAATAGTTGTTTGTGGCACTGCAGCTCCTTAACAGATGAACCGATTATTATTTATTTATTGTTTGAAAGGTTGTTTGATTAAGAGTGTTTTATTAGCTATGTTTCATGTAAATCTATTCACCCGTTAGATCATCACCTCTTTTCTAGTTGTTGTAGGGTACAGAATTTATGTTGGTATCGGGAGTCGGAAGATCGTACACGATTTCGTGAGTCTCTTGATCCTATCTGGAGAGGTCGCATCCTAGCCGGAGTTTAAAAATATATCTTAGTGTTTCCATGGGTTTCAAGTTTTTACTTCATCATGGCTACAAAGGGTTTTCAGAGACACATCTTCTTGCTTATTGTATACAATAAATAAATTTTATGTGGCCAAGAACAGAAAGAAATGTGTTGCTCGAATTCTGTACGAATAAATTTGTCAAATTTTTATTTACATCTGCAATAGTGCTCTTTAATACATTACCAATAGATATAAATATTCTGCAACAACCATAAAACCCTTATCCGTTTGCAATAGGCTTTATACCCAAATTAAAATGAGGCTCATCACATAAGAGGTCAGGCAGTTTCAATGAGATATAGTATAGTTATTTCATCATTAATATTTTGAAAGATTGATTTCTAGTATTTTTTTAATTAATTCCCGAGTATTTTTTCTAGTATATAATTGTGCATCTTGGATATACTTATACAAATAGATTTTTCCCAACTTTTCTAAGAGCTGAAACAGCGCCAGCGTCAAAAGATAGCCAAGTGTTTAGAGCAGTCTATTCGTTGCTATATTAACCTAATGGCTGATCATGTATGGCTGCTCAGAAGACTTTTGGTTTTGGTTAAAAAAAGAATATTTAGAAAAGAATATGAATGCCTTCGGCATTATATTCAAAGATCGATTAATTCTCTACTGCCTTATATTCTCATATTCAAAATTATTATTCCCTTTTTATCATTTAATTATAGTAGCCCTTAAATGTAATGCTCAAAGCAAACCCATAAAGATATGCTCATGAAAGGTACGTTATATAAAAATAAAATTCGAATACGCTTCTGTGATTTGTAGGTATGTAAGAAGTATACGTATACAATGATTATTGATGTTTTATGCACAATTAAATGAAATATTTATTTCAAAATCATTTCAATTATTGTTATTATAGTTTTTATTGTATAAGTTTTAAAAATTACACAAACTAATAAATAAATTTTTTACATTTTTTGAGGTATTTGAGTGCAATGAACTTGTGCATACGTAATAAATATAACCAAGTAATTTGAGACTTACAGGAGTTCTGATTAATTTGTACATCTATTAAAAATTATTTAATACTTATTCGAAAAAGGTTAAAAAAAAATAAATTTTTATTAAATATTAACTTTTCCATAATCATACAAACTTTAATGTATTACAGGGTTGTTCAATAAAATGCTACTACGTGAATAATAGACATTTTGCCCGAAAGGGTGTTATTACTTAAATAGGAGAGATATATTGTCCAAAAAAATGGGGGCATATGTTACAAGCTTTTATTTAACTTGCAATGTTTGTATGTATATATGCATGATTTACTTGAGTTAAATCTTGCAGCTAAATTTTAAAATATCGATCGATTGAGCTGAAATTTTGCATGCACGTTTAGTTTGTATGGCAATGCATGGTTAACTAAGTGACGTCATTCTAATTTCAATATGATATAGGTTCAAAAATGCCGGACTAGTCATTTTTTACGCCTTACCAATGGCATTAAAATTATTACTTTATGGTCTAAAGTAGGTACATGAAAATAAAAAAAATAGCCTTTCATAATAATTATCAATCGGATTATCCTTGAAAAGAAAGTTATTAACATTTATATTTTGATATTTTTAATTTGTAATATATATTTTTTTTTATAATTTAATTAAAAATAATTACATAACCTACTTTCGATATTATTCATATTTTTACTTTTTATTCAATTCATCTAATTACATCTTACTAGATGTGTTTAAATAAAACAGTATAACATATAACCCTATTATTAAAATTAACCTTCAAGAATATTTTTTAAGTAAATTATATAAACAATTGTAATTTTATACAAATAAAAAGAACGAGAAGTGTCGTGGGCCACTCGGTAGAAACTATGTTTCTTTCGTTATATGTTATGTATTATTGAATAGCAATCACACAACGAAGTAAGAGTTATAAATTTAAGTTTTCGTTTATCAACCCACGAAAATATAGACATTTAATTATTTATTATTATTATAAAAACATATATATATACTATATAAAATATGTATATTTAATTATACATGTGCATTACATATAGATATAAAATGATTTTATGAATGGATATCCTTTTAATTTTATGGATAAATTATTAAAGATCAGATTTTTGTATTGACTAAAATTTTATCCAAAAATGTTATAAGTTAGCCACACGTATATAACGATTTTCCTTAAAATATTTGTATAAAGTAAAAATTTTTGCCGTTGTTTTTTTAACAATTTATTTTTAATTATATTTTCATAATTTCATCATCTATTTAAATCTGTTGCAAATTCGAAGAGAGAAGAGCTAATGATGCCACGATAATAACAATCCTGATTTTCATTAACTATTCAATAGACAGACAACATAATTCGAGAAAGAGACAGGCGATAGATTTTCCAATCAGTCTTTATTGATTTTTAATATTTGAAAATTAATCAAAATAACAAATTTATACATTTTGTCAATTGTAAAAACTATACATTTTGTCTATAGCACGTATTATAAGACGCTTGGCATGAATCCAAGAGACCCGAGCTCGACTCCTGGTATATGAGTATTTTTTCCAATTCACTTCATTTAAGATTGACTTGACAATAGCTATTTGTCTTTAAAATTTATGCCAATATATCATACAAAACATCAATTATAATCGCAAGACTATGACTTTTGAAATTTATATACAAAATTTATTAAACAATAAAAAATAAAAAATAATATTATTATCTATGCCAAACCATTTTTCTGTATGATTTTATTTAATTATTCATAATTATATTATATATTGAATTGATTCAATTGATTACATTGATTTTTTGGATATTGAAATTTTAATTCGTCTTTTCTTAACTTTTTTTATTCGGTATACAATGCATATTCTCATACCTAATCCTGCTAAATAATAAATGAAACCTAAAAATATCTAAATAACTCTATTTTAATCCATTTATTTTTATTTTTTGAAGATTTTAAATAATAAATTTTAAAATATATAAAAAAACTTTAATTAACCTTGTCACTCTTTTTCATTTGATTGAGAATTATTAAGATTGGATATAATAATAATAATAAAAAACCAAATTAAAAATATATTTATTATATGTATACAGAGCATAAAAATTATTTCAATAAAATTCTAATATCAATCCTTTCACTGAAATTATTACATGTTTTTGTATGTGAATATAGTAAAGTAATAGATATATTTTTTGAAAAATATTTGTATCAATATATTTAAATAAAATTTGTTTATGATATGTTAAAAATACTTTTGAAAAATAAAAGTATTTAAATTTAGGTCTCAGTATTATTCTTTACAAATTGTAATTTTATTGATAATTAATAAATATAGCCAAAGGACGGTATGAATAAATTATTATTATGATCTATACTTATTATTTTCTACAAAATATTGTTATTTCATATAATTTTTAAGAAATTTCCGATGCAAACACTTCACGGAAAAACTTTAGATAAATTTTACAATGTTGATTAAATCCCTACTACATTCAGAAGTTTCATTAAATGTTTTATGAAATAATAGTCTTGAGCAGAGCCAAATTGCAAGATTTTTTTAATATTGCGTTGTCAATTACCACTTATTTCTAAAAATTTCGAAAACTGAGAAATTAAAAATAAATAAATTTTGCCATTTATGCGAAATTAATTAAATACAATGAGAAATATTTGTTTCTTTATTGTAGATCCTGGTATGTATACATATAATTTACGAATTACTCTCAAAACCGTTCTTACTTCTTTACTTTAATAGTGGAACCAAGTGGCATTAACTGGTTCACATTTTCCGAAAATTTTCAAAGTTTATAACATATTTGAATTATTGATAATGGACGACTTTGATAATTAATTCTAAGTGATCATCCAATCAGGTTCCAAAAATTTTGAATTGAACTCTTACAATACTTGCATAGCTGAAAATAAGTCATTATTTAAAGATAATGTCTCATTTATAAATATACCAAAAGATTAAAAGGTCTGGACCTTCTAAATTTTGACCGCGCTGAGATTTCATGTCTTAGTATATGGCGATTAGGGACATGGTATATACACTTACAGAAGGCCAAACATCGATTTATGAACTCCGCAATCTTTTCGTTTTAAGAAGTTCAATCGAATCAAAAATATAATTTATTATATTATAACAAATGGAGCAAAAACGATTCGCCAAAAAATGTATCGAAAACTACAGAAACAAACCTTTGTGAAACTTTTAAATCGAAAAAAATAGTGTAGTTCGTAAAGACATCAATTGACATCTGTAATTTCGTGTAAGTAGAGTTAGTATGTATACATATACCAACTGTCTTATCAATATATGCTAATACTAATGCAAGAAATCTGGTATATACAATCAAAAATTTGCAGGTCTTGTTTGCTGCTAGTAATTAAATGATATGCTCTATAATGTATAATATCACCCCAACTGGACACGTTAATTAAAATTTTCTCTAATAATTTGAAATAATAATACAATTAATAAATAAACTAGTATTTGAATGAAGTCGTTTAATAAAATTCGAAAGTGGTACTTTGCAACATGCAGAATAGAAGTAATATCCTGGTCAACTTGTGAATCAAGTTTTTTATTATTATTTATTATAAAAATTACATATTTTTCTTTGTTTTATTAAAATTTCTAAAAATATTAAGCATACGGACAAATAAAAACTGAAAAAAGGGAAAAAATATAGATATTTATGATCCTTAAGCTAAGTAAGATAAAGCTTTATTGCAAATTATTAACTTTTCAGCGAGAGGAAGTTATTGCAATCATAGAATTCAACTTTTAACATACGTTTAACGTAGTACGAACGCCAAAGCAAGTTTAGATTTGTAGTTGAAATTATTTGTATCTTATTTTCAACTTTGATGATGAATTTTGTTATAACTTCATGAATGTAGTTTCAATATTTTGAAAATTACTCCAGATATCGAAAAATTTTATTCGTACTTTTCGTCTTACACTGCCAAGCAATTCACCATCAAAATTGAAAATATATATTTTTTTAAGTTTATATACCCACTACCGTGCTTATAAATTCTTAATTTGTCGGGCACAACCGTTTTTTTTTTTTTTTTTTTTTTAATAATTTATTAAGGTTTAAACTTTAATTTAAATAGTTTTCCCATCAGACACCTATACCTAAAATTTGTTCGTAGCATCAATATTTTTAAGCGTTACAAACTTGGAACTAAACTTACTTTACCTTGATTACCGGGAGCTGATTTCAGGACATTCTACATAGAGAGCATGTCTTGAGGCTCTGCACATCTTTGTTATAATAGAATAATTAATATAGCGGTCTATAAGGCATCCATGGAAAACTATTTCATCATCTGGTAAATTAATGGTATGTACCATAAGATGTAATGGACTCCCATGGACTCTCATGAACAGTTTTTCATTTGCTATATAGTTTAAAAATTCTTGAAATTCCTAAACCGTTGATAAACCTCATCGATCTTGACATTTCCGTTGTACTTAAAGATTAAACCTATTTATTTTCACGATCATTTTTTTCGCATGTGTTTATTTTCACGCTTTGATATTTTTTTAACTTAACTCGCTATGCAAAGAACGGGTAGTTGATATCCAATATGTCTCCAATCATAAGGATTTTTATGTTTTAACACAACTTTACGTACAATTTTTCCTGAGATATTCGGATTATTCAATTCATTGCTTTTATTTCTAACTTCCAAACTAAAAAAGGGGTGTTATAAGTTTGACCGCTATGTGTGTTTGTCTGTCTGTGCCATCGTAGCGCCTAAATGGATGAACCGATATTAATTTTTTTGGTTTCGTTTGAAAGGTAATTTAACGTAGAGTGTTCTTAGCTATGTTTCAAGTGGCGATGGTAAAAAATTGGCGATGATCTTCAAAATCGATTCAGTTTGGAAAAGGCATGATATATAATTGTAACATATAAATAATTACTATGGAAATGAATGGTCAAATAAACATGGCTCAATTCATTTGGAAAAGTGAAATGGTAAAATAATTAGGTAATTCAAATAATTTAAAAGAACAAATTTAACTCAAATATTTCAATTTCAATTAAAATATTTCAAGAAATTTGTCACAAAAAATATTAGCTCTCTTAGTATCCTTTTCATGTCATTATTTTTCATATCTTAGTATCGTTTTGATGTCCTTGACCATCACTTTCATATTGATTTAAGACGGAGTGTTATAATGTTAAAGTATATTTATCTATGGGTCTGTGTTTTTCTCAGTGGGATCGTAGCCCTTAAATGGTCGAACCAACTTGATTGAGAACATTTTATAGCTAAATTTTCAAATATCGGTTTACAAGGAATAAATCGCATTTGTCGGGGTTTTTTTAATTTTTCTAAATTTCACTTGTTGAAAAGTTATTCACCTTATAAAGTTATTCGTAACTTTAACATGTTTACTCATTAATTCTTTATTTAAAAGATAATCTGATTAGAAATGCTTTCATATAATAATAATAATAATAAAATGAAATAATGTAATAATATTTATTATTTTCTTTAATTTTTTAACGTGTAGGTATAGTACATGTAAATATGCATTGCAATTAATATAATACCTTATACACATTATAATGTACTTTTTTTTCAGCTAAATTAATTTCAGATATTATAAGATTATTTTTAAAATAAAATGAATATTTTTATTTACACTTTTTTTTTCTTCTTATTCTTGACTTTCTCAAGTATGTTAGATATAAGTATTAATGCAGTTATTTTAATGGTAGAACTATGTACTACCGAAGAGAAAGTATGTAAAACATTTGGAAAACAAGTTCCTTGAGCTTTCTATCAATTTTTTTAATAATCGTTAGACTTTTAATACCGGCATTACAAATGGAACAAAAAAAAATTTTCAAAACAAAATAATTTTATATTTTTCCTTAATTATTTTAAGATTATATTTGATTTTTATGTTTTAGTCCATTCGTTTTTTAGTTAATCAAAGACAGAAGCATGATAGCTCATCGTTTGTTTGATGCTGCTTACCGGGAAACACCACATGTAAACCATTAAATTTAAAAAAAAATTTTCATATCATTTATGCTATAAATAAATTTTATAGTTATTTTTTTTATAAGCTTTTAGACTTTTCATTTTTGTAATTCAGCGAAATCCTAATACTTAAGGTAACTTATTAATGCCTTCGACATAGGTCACATAAGTCATGCCCGTTAACATTAGGCTCGTAACGCTCCGTCTCGTATAGTCTCGGAAAATGGTATAAAGAATGGTAATAGCCCCTTGTAGACTGTAGAGGTCAACAAGGGCAGTAGATATATTTTTTATAGGATAAATGAGATAAGATCAGATTAATATATTACACTTTAAGTGCTGAAAAATAATTGATTCTCGAAATGAGCTGTAGACGAAATAAGTTTGAGAAACTCTCGTTTATATCCATATCTATTTCAGTAAATCCCTATTTCTATGTTGATGCTCAATAATTAAACAAAATTTTATTTCATTATTGAACTATTTTCAAATTTCTCTTTGTTTATCGGCGAAAAACTATAAAGCCTGTTCTATTTCTCAGAGACAGAATGAAAATGATTTTTATATGGAATAGCTATTATTATCAATCATGATAAAGACAATGAACTCTCAAATAAGAAAACACACTGTGATTTTCATAAGTAGCTTTTCGATTTTTCTAATACGTGCAATACGTCCAATATTTTTCGGTAAAATTTATCCATTATACCAACATTTTTCAAATTTCGAAATACAAATTTTTTTGCTACTTTTTCGATTTTTCTTAAGGATACGCCTTAAGATAAGTACAAAAAGCGGGCAAATTTGGTTCCTTCTGATTTGAATAAAAAATCATTTTCTAGAGTAATTTTGACCCAAAAATACAAAACTCGGATGACAATACTAAGCAATTGCAGGCGATATCACTAAAGCTTGTCCTCAAAAACTAGAATTTCGTATTTTTTCAAGTAAACAAAAGGTTCAGGGTAGTGCTGTAAAGGTGTAAATGTCAGAAATCAATGAAACAAACTAAAAGGTGAGAGTATAAAAAGCATTCGCTTGGCTGATGGAAATACGTAAACATATCTGTGTAAAAATTTACAAATACAAGATGACAAACAAAACAGTTCACAAACAAAATGAGGAATTTTTTTCAATTAACTGGTCCGATCGATCTATAATAATGAATATCACTTCCAAATCATATTAAGAAATTTCCAGTTTTAAAAATTAATTTTAAGTTTCCGCTACAATCAACTCTACATATTTCATTACCTTTTTTAAAAACCAGTTTTTGATTAAAGAAGTGCAAGTTAAATTGACTGTATAAATATTTATAATAACATTATTGGTATTAAATTAAATCAACATATATATATTATTAATAATAAATAAACATATACAAACATAAATTTGGTGATTTTTAATATAAAAATAATAAAAAACGAATTTCATTAAGTGAAAGTTTTTACAATAAATAAAATATACACCGCATTGTACCGTCATTATTCATGTTTGTTGATAATAATAATTCAATAAACAAATATTTAATTTAAAGAGTAGCATATTTTGTGAAATATTTGCTTGTTTACTTTCATAAAATTAGTAGCTGTAATGCTCGGCATGGTCCGTGTAAGCTCTAAAAACTTTCTAGAAAACAATGTCGTATTAATATTCGTACACTTTTGATATTTCAGTTCCCAGTTAATGTGTCTATTCTTCTAAAATATCATGAAACATTTTGGGGTATCTCATAATGAACTAATGAATCATGAGATTTTGAGGTAAGAAAACAGTTACATCACCCAAGCAGAAGCCCCATTCTAATACAATTGGAAAAAGTCAAATTTAATCTATTACTTTTAGTATAAATCTAAAAGTAAATATTTATATCGCTGTAAAACAAAAACCCATGAATTTTTCCAATTTATTTTGCATCATTTTATAAGCATTAAATTGTATTTTCAAGTGAATTATAAATTGTATTTTTAACTAAATTAAGTAAATTGTAATTTTAACAACTTATGTTTAATTACAAAAAAAAAAAAACCTTCAAAAACATTTACTAAATGCAATTGATTTCAAATAATAACTACAATAATATGACGTCTATTCAAACGTATGTACATACACATTCTTCCCGATGACCAACACATACTGCAAAATTTGAACCATTTGTGAACTCTTTCGGTAGTTTAAATATTTTTGGTCGATTACCCCGGTACAGTTCCTCTCACTCCTGATCATCTTTTCAGTTAAGCTCAAGAAAAATTCACAAGTAGTTACATTTGACTAATTGATATAATACGTTATAAATCAGTCGAATTTAATTAATTTTATTAAATTTAAAAAAAAAGTTACTTGAAAATTCAATTTATATAATATTATTAAATAATTTTTTATACATTTTCAGATGGTAACAAAATCATTAGAAAAAATTGATTAATTTTTATTTCACACGGTTATTCAACTCGCACACTTTTCTTCTCACGGTGTATTCGAAAGAATACTTGAAATATTCCCTTACCGAAAGATTTTAGCCCAGTTGATGAGAATACAATTTAGTAAATTAGTATGTAAAAACCAGTTTTAAAACAGAAAAATTTCCTATAAAAAACATCATATATTTTTATTTTAATTTCCTGTAATGCAAAATTATTTTTGGAAAAATTAATATTCCAAAATCCAGTTTGAAACCAATTTCAATTAAATTGAAATTTTATTATTTGTGAAGAATATAGCAACGCAAAATTATTTCGAGTCAAAAATGGTACCTATTCAAATCACTTCTTTCCACACTTTACCAGTTTCATGTTCCATAAGTATTCATCTATTCATCAATAAATCATCTGTACAGGAAAGAAAATTCAAAACCATCCTTCTAGCCCTGAACCGATCTCAAACCATAAAATTGAATTTCAACACTGAAAACCACAAGACATACTGCGTAGTAATATTTAGCACATATGTAAAAGTAAAAATAAAATGTCTATTTGCTATATTAATTTAAGCTATTAACATTGGGTTCTAGTTTAATTGTTTCCTGATATAGCTATAATTTATTATTATTTTTTTTTTTTTGCTTCAAATAATGAATATATTATAAATAGGCAATATATGATAATCACATATAAAAAATTTGCTAGTCATATTTTCCATTGTGATATTTAATTTTTTTCCCTCTCTGAATGGAATGTAATCCTCTGTTATTTGGCATTGAAAAACAAAAAAAACATAGTTAATTATTTCTGAATAAATTATTCTAAATAGCAATAAATATATTATCAGACTATTTGTTTCTATTTGTTTATATTTTAATTTTTTTTTTTTTCATAGTGTTCTGTGAGAAAATTTGTTCCCCAAGATTTCACCTAAAAAGGGGCTGGGTATAAATATTTGTGTTTCAACATCAAAGGTATTATTGGTAGCATAGCGAACTACACCCCTTGATAGATAGAAAATAGGTTGACATGCATAAGGGAAGAGTTTTTCTGGGATATAAATTTCGCTGGGTTAAAAAATAAGGACCACCACGTTATAGTCTTCACCTCCCTTGCTCTCACTTATCCCTTTTTCATAAAACTCGAAATAGAGGTAAGGATTAATTAACACAGGTAAAATATATATACAGTTTTCATTTTTTTTTAATGTAAAATAGTCATGATTCATGAGTATATCAGAAAAGATGGCCATGAATTGTACTTCGTTTACTATTTTTACAGAAATCATTCTTTTATGGTTCAAAATGATACTCATAGATCAGACAGTAAAATGTCAAATTAAATTAAATTTGTTTTTTAGTATATCGTTATAATTTATAGCTCATGTGTTATTCTGATGTATGAGCTATATTATTGTAGAGTTTTCTTCCAATCCATTCAATATTTTTTGCGTGAAAGCGTTACAAACAAACAACCAGCCTTACATTTAATATATATGGGGATTAATCTGTCTCCCGAAGGTTATATTTACCACGGCTTGTTATACTTCTGTCCACGTAGCATTTGATTTATAACAAAGATAGCGATTTGCCGATTTACAATATTTTTACAACATAAAGGTAAATAAATAAAAATATTATTCTAATAAAACTAAAACAATGCAATAACATTGTACACCTAACATCAAATGATGGAAGACACCTATTATGTAAATTAAAGCAATACTTTAAATAGATAATACATTTTGTATGTATATATTATAATCAAATTTGCGTGGGTATAATAATAATAATTGTTATTATTATTGTTATACTATTCTGTACTCTATTGTTGTATAATGCAATAGTGTAATCTAAATTATATATTATTATTACATATATTTTAATTTGTTGTACCTTATGTGTGTAATTGTTATTCAAAACACGACGTTATTTATTATTCAACATGTAAGTATTTGATCTAAAAATTAAAAGGAAGTAATAATTAGAAAACACTAGTTTAAAGTCCATGCAGAAGTTGAGTCCTTGTCCAGAAAAGGTTCAATGATTAAGTGGTAAGTAATTTATTCAAAAGAAATAAATAGTTTATCGAACAACACTAATTTGACAATTAAATAATATTCTCAATATAATCGTATTTGTCGCACGAGCAAAAGAAAGCTTTACTTTTAAAAATCGAATTTATTTATTTCAAAATTGTAGTAAAGTTTTTTATGGGTGGTAATAGCACAACGGTGAAAGTGCGGAAAATGAAAAGTAAAGTTTCCAAAGTTTAAACACATACATTGTATGATGGCGTTCCTTAAAGTGTACTGAAAAGATTCCACGTTGAAGAAACTCGAAAACCAAGTAGAATTATATCTAGGGTGATTCTAGATACATAAGATTGTGACTCATGGTACATTATGATACTGTACTGTTTTTATCAATAGTTGTTTAATAATATTTTATTGAATTGCGAAAACTTTAACAACTTGGAAATTTGAAATTAGTGCTAATTGCCATCTTTGTTAATAACTGAAATGCCTGTATCGATGGCAGGCATTAGTTTAAAGTTAAGTTGTTAAAGTACTATTTAAAGTGTTGATATCTGCCAGGCCATAACATTTGATAAATAAATTTTGGAATATATAAAGCCTATGCAAAATATTAGAAATTTTTATAGATAGGTATTTAAATGAAAACATGTTAAAATACTTATATACGTGTGTTAATAAATTTAAATATCTAATTATAAAATTATAAATATATACAGAATGCACCAACAAATTGGGTGTTATTGTCGCCAGCTACTTTTAGCCATTATCTTATCATTTATTTGTTGTTTATTAATTACCCTGGTGTTATAAAAGTGACCATACTCTAAGAAATATTTTAGAATTATTGGCGTTGCCACGACGTTGAGGGTCACGAAGTTACAATTAAGGTGATGAAAAATATTATATGAGGAGAAGACTATAAAGACTGTGTGGAAGTATGATCTTTTTAGTAAGAGCTACCGTCCTGAAACGTAGACTTACTTCTTAATACCTCCCCGGTTATTCATCTTAATCATAACCGAACCGGTTATTTCATTCTTATCTTTGGCAATGCAAGTTCAATTACTTAACAACCTCGTCAAATATGACTGACAAACTGACGCAATCCAGACTCTAACTTGTAACTTTTTAGCTATAAACTTGCACATTTTAAGTTTAAGCCTTACCGCACGTTTTCAGGATTAACGGCTTTCTACTTTTTTAAGCATTTTCATTCCTCCATTCAAAATTTCCATTCCTTTCATTATCGTTATAGCAACTCGAAGATTTTAGAACTAACACTTCAAAGACTTATCCTTTTTCACCACCCCCTCTCCTATTCTTTATTGGATATACCTGATCAAATCTTCAATTTTTGAGGGAATTTACTGTCTAAGGAGAAGTCGGACCTAAAACTTGAAATTGAACGAAGGGAGTGGTTTTTGACAAACATTCAAAAAATTTTTTTAGATTAAAAATTTCTCTTTTTATGAATTAAACTACGAAATGCTAGTTCCGAAACTTCTATAGCATTATCCAGAAAATATTTTGGCATAGCTTTCATTATTATTGTATACCCCGTACATAAATCTGCAAAGATATGTTGTAACTCAAAAAAACCATTATGTATGTAGGACGCATTTTAAATATACATACATATAATCTATACTACAAACAAATAGATAAAATAATTAAAATCGCCTTTCACTTAAAATGCATTTTTTTATTTTTTCAGCGTACATTGTATAGCTAAAGTTGTTGGTACTATTTAAATTCACACCAAATAGAATTATTATAAATGTGATTAACCGATTATTATATTTTATAGTGAATTTATTAATCATGGAACTGGAACTGTTATTATAAAAATTAATAAAACAGGTTTTATGCATAAAAAAGGTGACCTATTTAATAAGTTGCACGTGTAACCCACCCATTTTTTGCAAACAAATTAATTAATTATTCTTTTTATTACAATAATTATTGAAAAAATAATAATACCAGAAGCAAAAAGGGAAATGGTAATTAGTACAAAAAAAAAAGTCGAGTAGAGGAAATGTTGCTTTAAGGTATTACTATACTCAGATATTTCTATCCAACAAGCTTGCAGGTGGTAAATTTATAAACCAAGAACACTTCATTTTCCATGAGAAGTTGAATTAGGGATATACATTATTGAATAAGTTACAATAGAGTGTTCAACGGGACTCTTAATTCTTTTTACTGTATATAGTTGGATCAATAGGATTTTACCATAAGCCGCTAGCACACGGGAGCAGACAAAACCAAATTTTAAGTGGGATTAATTATTAGATGATGATTTTAGCTCATGTGACTTGCTTTATTGTTCCCTGGGGTCGGTATACCTTGCCGCCAACCTGTTTGAGTTTGGTAACAGTTGGCGACCAACTGAACACCAAAATGGGTGAAATATTGATCTACCGTATAACATGGACGCAACATTACGATAAATATGTTAAATAGTCATTAACAAAATCGATGTATTTAGTTGTGCACTCAGATCTACGATTTTAAACTTTAACGCCGTTTTGTTTAAGGATTTTGATGACATAAAATGATGAAGAAAGAAAAAACTGATTAACTATATGCAGTCTTGACCAAAAAAATGAGATCTATAAAGGTCAAATTAAAATAAAAAAATTATGTGCCGAGTAATCATAATTGTCAAAATCTTCACTTAATGTGTTAATAAAATGAAAGCGGGAATATATTGCATGTTGATAAGTGATTTTACTGACCTTACAGCATCTATCGGAGGTAATAAATCTACTCATTTTACGTTACATGTTTCATAAAGCCTTGTAATCTTAACATGACAGTTTAATAATAATTAAAAAAGATAAACATCAGTTATAATTTTAATGACTTATCCCACGATAATACTAAGTGTTCGTAAGTGTTAACGTGCTCTGAAAAAAATGGGCAAACGAACCAAAGTTGTCAGAAGTATTGCCATATTTATGAAAAATTTGGCAATATTAGTGAAGCTAAGCAGTTTCTAAATAGCCGTAAATTTCTTAATTCTTAGCCAGAGACTTTATACCAGAAACATGCACGGGAACGTTGTATTTACCTCTTTAAAATAATCAAAGGAGTGATTAATGTTGATTCTGTATTTAATCAAAGCAAAAGATAAGACTAAGAAGTAGACGACCAATTACAATACTTTGATAGCATTATTTATGCAAATTGTCCTGGTTTGATAACATTATTTATGATAATATGCTGACTCCTCCAGTCTTGAAGGTTTTACGGAACGGATGCGGATTGAAAATACCTATAGTAAATAGATCATGAGTGGGGTCTTTTGATTTGGCATTGTCGCTTAACTATCATCTACTTACACAATGCAGGATACTAATAGTATCGTTCGCATGTGCAGGAACTTAATAGGAGTCACAATAAACTCCCTCATCTCTAGCTTTGGAGAAGCCACGGTAGAGAATCTTTAAGAATTTTACACCTAAGGATTCTCGATTCTCGATTCTTCGTTTTCCATTAGAATCATGAAACTTATCCATCAAACATGTAAAAACTTATTAGGAGTCACGCTAGACTCCCTTAAATGTGCCTTTGAAGAAGTCACAGTAGAAAGTTTAATGCTCTTTCGATTTCCATTTGAATCATGTAACTTATCCAACGTACATGAAGGAACTCATTGGGAGTCACGCTAGACTCCCTCATATGTGACTTTTGAGAAGTCACAGTAGAGAATCTTCAGGAGTTTAACGCTCATTCGATTTCCATTTGCCTCCACGCTAGATTGCCTCATAAGTGACTTTGACGAAGTCATAGTAGAGAATCTTCAGAAGTTCAACGCTCTTTCATATACAGGCTCTTTCACTACTCTCTCATATTTGATTTTGGAGAATGTTGTAGTTTGGATACATAATCCCCAGAAGTTCTACGCCTTTTCGATCTCCAATAAAATCATGAACCTTCATTTACTTGTAATAGAGGTTTAATGCTAAGTGTATGAAATGGATTATTATTATTAGTATTATTGTCTTTTTACATGCGCGTTTTATAAGAACTACTTGTATATCAAATGGAATGTTAATATACAATAAATAAAAGATTAATGATAAACAACTTCTTGTAACAATAAATTTAAAAAAAGAGTTATTGATTGCTTTAAATGGACCGTGTAATATAACAATATTGTACAATTGTTACCTGCGATAATGCAGCATCATGGACCAATACCAATACACCAAAAATAACCATCATACATCCAAATAACATTTGTAACAAACCCAAATAAATTAATGTATCGGCTGTTGAACGTTGTCGATTTATTACATTTCGATGTGACCCAATTTTATTATTAATATCTTGTTGTACTTTATTCAGATATTCCATTGATCCTGTACTCTCAATATTGATAATCTCTTTGATCATTGATCGTGACGGTGATCGTGATGACGATCCCGTTGGTGAATCTTGTGGTGATTTGCATATTAATTGATCCGTTGAAGATAATTTCGTGGATATTGTTAAATTATTATCAATTTCATTATCTTTTGTTGATTTTTCAATTGTAATAATTTCTTCGTTGTTATTATTTAAAATTTGTTCGTTTGTAATATTTGTTGAAAATTGTGGCTCCATTTTTTTTTTTAAAGTTATAAAAACATTACACACACAAAAAAGCACAAAGAAAACTCGAGCAAACTATTTTAATCTAGTTTACACAATTTCATAACTTCTGAGAAATCAATCAATCAATAAAATTATTTGTCACACTATTTTATAAGAACTGTTACAAGAATGTATAACAGTACAAGAATTATAAAAAATTGAAACACTTTGATATTTGCACTTTTTTTAGGATATTTTTGTTAAAATTTTAATACCAACCGATCGAATAATATAAAATGAAATTGATAAAATATTGAGGAAAATCGTTTGTAAAATATTTTTTTGTTTTGGACGCAAACAATAATTATCCACTTTATTCATTTCGATGGTGATAAAATTAAATCCCACATTTATAGGTTTTTTTTCGTGTTACAATAAATGCAGTTATATTTTTTGTTAAAGGTACTCCTTAAAAGAGTATTAATCGCGAGCGCGGTTTAATGAAATAAATTTTTATTGCTGTTTTTGTTAATGTTATCAAATAAAAATCGTATCTTCTGCACAGAGTCAGACAAGTGCACAATTGAATGTATGTTTGAATACTGGTTAGACTAGAGAAAGCGTACGGTGTCTTAAGAGTTGTTTGTTGTTCTTTACTTCATTATATTTTTTTAAATTGTTGGAGAGAAGGTAAAATAATGAAATAAATTTATTTTATTATTATTTCTCTGTGTTGTTTATTTATTTGATTTTATTATGTTTTATTGTAATATATAAAAGTTATGATAGCTTATGTTCATCTAAAAGATCAGTGATAAATACCGCAAAAAGTTTCTGGAAAGATGTATTGTGAAAATAAGTTGGAACTCCAATCTAGATGCAACTTTTTTATTAGATAGGATTTCTATAAAAAACAGTTTTATAGTAGTTTTAAACCACGCATACTTCGAAAAATAACAATTTAATACTTTCATGTATGCCTGCGAATTAAAGAACGTCGATTTATTGTAGCCGCTTATTGCCCGTTAAATGGGCGAGCGACGTTTCTGCGGTATTGAATGAAGAACTTCCGGGATCCCTCTTTGTATACAATTTCAGAGAAACTACTCTTCCCATAATCAACTGGGCAATTTTTTGTATTTTTTAGGGCAGAATTAATTTAGGAAATACTTTTCGGAAGAAATACCAAATCGGAAGAAATTTCGAAATTTGATTAAACTTGATATTTGAGCGAACTTTCAACAAAATAGTACCAAAATGCTTTAACGTTTGGGTAGGTATTTTTTATGATATCACCTAGAGTCTTATATGAAAAGGGTTTATTTCGAAGCGATTTTGGATATATTTAGAAAAATAATCCTCTAACTGTCAAATGAGTAAGATTTGTATACTTTTCGGGTCCTTATTACCCTAAATAATATAATGATACGAGAATATAGATGGTTCTGCGATTAGAGAAAGAACTTTTCTGAAATATCGACCAAATAAAAGCCTTCAGAATATCGACTATCATTTAAGTTTTTAAAAATTAATTAATTAAAAGAATATAGAAAAATTGAGCAAATTTCGAAAAAAATTCAGATACTCGATTCCAGCCACGATAGTTACGGACTATTTCTTTTATATTTCAGGTAGGGGCTACAACTAACCAATTACTTGAACTAGTAATTGACTCTTTGAGGAGTCAATTGCTCCAATTTTCCCTCTCAACTTTGTTTTGAGGAATGCTTTGTAAAAAAAAAGTAACTGCAGAAATAAAACAGAATTCCTTTAAAACTCTTTTCCAAAAGAAATTAACTACCCAAAAAAACATAGAATAGACAAGCCCATAAAACAACCACAGCCCAAACTTAATAAATATAACTTGAGAAAGTAAAGTCTATCTTGAAGATATCATTGTATGGTACCATCAAGTGAAGATGTTAGGTCGTGAATCGTGATCATTGCACCCATTCTATCTGATTTAATATGATAATAACATTTTAAAACTTACACGTAGTTTGGTGTAAGACAGCGTTGATGACTTCTTCATGATCAAAACACCATACTTATAAAATATATGAGATGCGTTTAAGTTTTTGAATAATTTTAATTAAATAAAACTATTTTTCTTCACAGTAACAGCATAGAAACGGTACCAAAAATTGATTTCATCCAAAAAAACTCCAAAATTTGGCAGAAATTAATTTAAGATATGTTTTCTAGATATTTGAGATCAAAAATACTCATCTCGAACCTATTTATTTATTTTTAAATTATTTCCAATAGTACAAAATAATTCTTTACAATGCACTGCGCTTCCACCATTTTTTTTCGAATTTTATTATGACAAATTTTTAATAGTCTCATATTATCATGATTATTACGGCTGCTTAGAAAAATTACTAATTTGGGGCAAGTATGGGGCAATGCATAACGTAATTATATTTTCAATGAAATCATCATCAGTGAAAATTTCAAGACCGTGTGTGTATAAAACTTAGCGCTTTGCCGGCTTTAAATGTATTGAGAAATTGACATTCTTTTAATATTATCTACCATTTCATGAAGACCTGCTCTTATTGGATAACACTGTATATTAATTTTTGCAAAGAAAATATGTCTAAAATATTTTCGAATAATCTGTACTATCTAATACTAAACTAGTTAAACATAATTATTACACCATGTATATATGAAATATACATAGTATATTAACTTTAGTCCCAAGTTTGTAACGCTTAAAAATAATGATGCTAGGAAAAAAAATTTGTCATAGGTGTTCATAGAATCACCTAATTAGTCCATTTCCGGTTGTCCGTCCGTCCGTCTGTGGACACGATAACTCAAAAACGAAAAAAGATATCGAGCTGAAATTTTTACAGCGTACTCAGGACGTAAAAAGTGAGGTCAAGTTCGTAAATGAGCATCATAGGTCAATTGGGTCTTGGGTCCGTAGGACCCATCTTATAAACCGTTAGAGATAGAACAAAAGTTTAAATGTAAAAAATGTTCCTTATCAAAACAACTTTTGTTTGAAACATTTTTTCGTAAACATCACTGTTTACCCGTGAGGGCGCCAATTAGGCGGAAATTTTATAATATGTGTACAAACTATACACTAAATGTCGGTCGGTAATGCAGAACACTATAAAGTCATTTACATATGTACTATACTTGATTATCAGTTATGTATGTGTCACATGTTTGTATGTGTAATAAAGAAAACAACACTGACTATGCATGGTATTTCAACAATTAACTCAGTCACTTGTTAGTTATTTTAAATTTGGATAATTCTCATTTATAATTGTTCAGTACTTAATGAACAAATGTAAGTATACATATGCTTAGTTATGGTTGGTGTTCATTCATATGATAAAGTCAGGAAGGAAACCAGTCAATGGAAATGACGTTGTTTTTAAAATTGTAATTATGTGTAAACCTACATGAAAAATATTAATTACAATTTACAATATTAGTCCAACAGACAGGAAAATTTTTATTTCCTCTCATAATCAACTTTTTTTTTTTAAATAATTAAGAATCGATTTTTTCTTTGGACGCTTTGGACAATTTTTTAATAATCTAATTTTGAAAGAATATTTTATATGAATTTTATTGAAACGCGTAAGCCAGGAAATTAGTAGTATATGAGAAAAATTTTCAAAAATTCTTGTTTAAATAATTGTAATTTTTCAAATAATATTCAGGTTAGTTCAGTTCGTTATATTCTTACAATTGAAAGTAATTTCCTGGAATTTTGAAACTATGTTTTATAATTAAAGTTTGTATTTTCCGTCATATATTACTATTTTATCATATATTTTTTATTAATTTGAATCAATTTTCACTTGTTAGTTTTCAATAATTTTTTTTTTTTTTTTTTTTTGTATCGAGTAAAATTCTCTTGCATTAAGGTAAGGATTAACAATATATAAATTATAATAATATTCGAAATTATTAATAATTATTATTAGTTTCACTTGTTCGAAGCAATATTATTTTGAATTGGCCATCGAAATCGGCTGTTGATAAAATGTTTTATCCATAATGTGTTTTCTGTAAGAGCTTAGGACTTAGTTTTAACTCATAAACCATATTGCCTATTTTATGCCAATTATTAAATCCACCATATTTTAAAAACTGAATCACAGAAGAACCACAAGTAAAAATGTATTAAATAAAATTTATCAAATCGATTTCTGTTACCCTTCTTAATTTCTTATAAATAAAATCAAAATAATGGAAAATTAAAAATAATGACAGTTTTAATAGCGATTGATTCCATTCGATATAGTTATATACAATTATAATGTTTTTATAAATTCAACTTTGGTGGGACTTGATTTTAAGATACCTTAAGCATTGTCATGTTATTCAAATCAATTTTCTATCATTTTTAGCGAATTTTACATATTTTATGAGATGTTTGCACAAGCAGATATTTAAATTTTTCTAATTATTTTAATCAGCGATTGCCAAAGAACTTGAGAACGAAAGATCATTTTAATATATGTATCAAATTTGAAGAAAGATTTTAATAGAAGTACATATCAAATTTCAAGAAAAGATAGCTTTTTTGTTAATATTGTTGTTTTCATGGACGATACTTTAGCGTTGCATCAAAATAAACAAAGCTTTGAGCTTTCTTCATAGTTCTGAATCACTGAATCTTTTTTAATAATCATGTCTATTCATTTTGTGAAAAGCTTATGTATATTTTTTTAATAACTCGATTTATAAAGCACTTACATTTATTGATCGCATCATGGTTATAAAATTCAAACAATAGCAAACTTTGTCTACTGCGAATAATAATCATAATAATGCATATAGGAAGTCCTTACTACAATTTGTATTAATTATGCTTTTTTTCATTTAATAAAATAAAGTAAATTACATCTGACAATTATCTTGGATAATTTAATAACACCTATTAGAATGCAATAATAAAACACGCTATAGTATCATCAGAAGTGAGACCAGTTGTAACACGAACAAAATTTTTTATTGCATCTTCAAGGGTAATATCAATGCACTTCGCTTTTAATTAATCTGTGCATTCAGCTTGTTGCAAAATGCATTGGTCATTTGATTTAAATAATTAGAAATTATGATCTTTGTAGAAACTGAATGGTACCTACACGAAAGAAATTAAATTCATTTCCGCATTCATGTATCTAACTTTTAAAACAAATTTCTAAAATTGAAGAGTAATTTTCAATGACCCATTACAAACCTTATTTAATGTGATTCATTGCTGATCTAAGAAAATTGACTAAAAAATATGTATTAAATATTGTCAGTAAACGAAATACAAGTATAATTACCTCACATGAAAATTTATATGTTTCTCAAGATTTCAATTAATTAATTCTCTTTGATCCGCTCTTGAAAATTCAAAGAACCTTTTTGATAGTTTTAGACAAACATTTTTAGAACATCATGTCATTTTTATAAAATTGACTAATGTTTATATTCTCTTGCTCTCTTGAAGCCGCTCGCGAAAATCAAGAGTTGTTTAGTATGTCTGTACATGTCATCTCAGATAGCGAATATATTTTTAAATATTCTGCTAATGCATGGCGCTTTGGGACTTCTCACAAGAAACCAATTTGCATTTTCAAAAATTTGCCAAAAATATACCTATGTATACCTGTTATTTTCTTATTCCATTAAGAAAATAAGATATCTTGTCTCCAACACTCTCAACTTTGATTCGACACTCAACAAATGGGGGTTAAATCTGGTAAAAATCGATACTATGGTAGAGCCGATAATCTGCCTAATAAAGTAGGATATCTTTATACCTAAAAGTAAAAATTCGATCTTCAAACTTGTTGGCTTTCTATTGCTTCCACCATTTTGTTAAGATAAAGTTTTTAACCACTCACATGTACTTCGAAAACCTCCAAGTTCCAATTTCGAATTCAATTTTTGTGAAAATCCTCTAAATGCGACCAGGGTACCTAGGTGCACCGAAGAGTAGTTTACCGCGAAAAATTATTTTGGATGTATTTAACAACAGTTTAGAGATAATCTTGGGGAGTGAGGTGTTCAACCACATCTTTCTGGTCACTAGGTGGATTGAGGAAACTTTTGAACATCCTATTCGTGTTCAGCGACCTCAAATTAACAAAATTTGCCATTTTATTAATTTCATTTGCAATTTCTTTAATTATTATTTTTCAGATAATATGCCAAAAAAATGTCCGCATGTTTTTTCTCAAAGTGTTTTATTGTTCGGCTATTAGTTTATATTTTCGCCCTAAAAACATTAATAGACACCTTTATTCTAAAATCATCAGCTATATTCTAATGTTTTCTCGAAGTGAAGTTGAGTGTACTGTTTAATTATCATTTTTGCAAATTAGGAAAGATATTTATTAAAATTATCATTCTACATATTAAATAATTACTATTATTAAAAAAATTTAACAGCCTAAATAATAAATTAATTATTTACTTATTTTGTTCAATTTAATGTCATAAAATAAGAAATTTTTGGAGAAGCTCTAAATGCACAAAACATAAATATTGTTACAAGATAAATTTGAAAGTTTTTTAGAGGTGTAAGTACATACCTCGTTACATATTTATTTTTCTAACAAATAATATATATTTTCCTTTTTATAACCATTAATTTAACAAACGTATAAATAATTGTTATAAGAATTTTGTATATCACATCGGTAATTACATGAAAAAGGAGCTATACACTTCTTCATATAACTTCCATAGTTTGAAACCAAGTTTAAGACTAGAGTGCTACAAATTTACTTAAAGCTATGACTCAAAAATTATTTACGTAAGCAGACTCTCGATAATCTTGACTCAATTAAAACCAGGAGTATTCCGATTACAGGGATAG
Source organism: Chrysoperla carnea (assembly GCF_905475395.1). Taxonomy (NCBI): domain Eukaryota; kingdom Metazoa; phylum Arthropoda; class Insecta; order Neuroptera; family Chrysopidae; genus Chrysoperla; species Chrysoperla carnea. The sequence continues at coordinate 49,666,039 of NC_058339.1, forward strand.
AATGGAAAAATGTATCATAAAAATAATATTAAATCAAAAATTAACATTCTCAAGATATTCAACAGTAAAAGTAGATATTTTGCATTCTTAAAAAATGGTTAAGTTAAGGTAGAACGAGCGCCAAGGCAAGTTTAGACTTGTGGTTGAAATTATTTGTACCTTATTTCAACTTTGATGATGAATTTTGTTTTAACCTCATGAATGTAGACGAAAAATAATAATAAAATATTTCGATATCTGCTGTTTTTCGAAATATCGACAGCTAAATAATGAAACAAAGTTTTAAATTTTCGAGATTTTGAAAATTACTTCTTAAATATCGAAAAATTTTATTCTTACTTTTCGTCTTATATTGTCAAGTTAAAACATAATTCACCACCAAAATTGAAAAAATATATTTTTTAAATTTGTGTCCACGCTACCGTGTTCATACATCCATAATTAGTCTAGACTACGGGCTTTTTTTGTTTTCAATAATTTATTAAAGTATTAATTTTAATTTAAATAGTTTTTTTTTTAATTTCCGCGACTAGTTTGGGAGAAATCTATGAAAACATATCATCCATCTACCGTTTTCCTATGAGACCATTATGACTGTTTTTGAAGTCATTTATTTATTTATATAATCGGCCAAACCCCTTGAATTGATTTAGACTTAGTACAACTTCATATAAAAAAATCAATCTTTTTATCCAAAATTGCCTTAGCGCTCGTACATCCTCAAACAAACAAAAATGTTGTAAATTACTAGGTACCCATAAACTTCTAAAATTAGTAGCAATAATGACTCTTTTTTATCAGATCGCTACCTTAGAGCCACGGTTGACGCTGTTGTTGATAATTTTATAAAAACAATTCATGGAAGTAAATAATGAAAGTAAATGATGTTATGTTAAATGACTTTAACAGCATTTAGTAGTAAAGTTCAGCAAAAAATTAACTTAAATGTCAAATGTAATATTCATTTTTTAATTGCTACAAATAAAAACAAATTTCCTTAAAATTATACCAATCGTAATATAATAATTTAGTGGCATCGTATTATTATCATTATAAAAATGCGGTTTTATATCTAAAAATATAATAAAATTTCACTTGAAATTATATCATAAAATTTCATCAACAACGTTATTAGGGCGGGAAACATGGGATGCTTACCCCGAATACTAGGTTCTTACTTATATAGAAAAAAAATTATTCAGCCATGGCGACTGCCGGCAGAAGTGATAATTTAAACCTTTGGAAGCACTATGTTTTTTTTTGAATTTTTTAATTTAATTGTAGTATGAATATTTTAAATTTCATAGTTTGAAAAATGGAATTATTGACATTCTATTTAAACCCGGCCAAGTGTGGCTGGCCAAGTCGATGTGGCTATGTCTGAAATTAATTATTAAGGGAGTAAATAAATTCAGTCTAGAAACACATTGAACATTTATATGGTTTTCATTCTTTCTTTCATTTATTTTGTAAATATTCGTTACAGTAAGAATTTTGGGATCAAAGTATGTATAAAAACTCTTACACAAGTTATGTACAAAGAACAACGGAAAAGATTTAAAATACTTTATCTCTGCGAAAAGTTATTCATTTCCAGTACCTCAGAGCTTTAAATGACCTCAGAGGTTTTTGAACATTAAACTTTAATAAATTTTTCAGATCCAATAAAAGAAAACATCAAAATGTTGGCTTTCCTTAACAGTGGATAACAGAAATTAACAAACTTTCAAAATGTATTGTTTATCTCTCACCAAAAAAAAAATTTCACCTCATGTGGAAATGCTTTTATGGTTCATAAAAGGAATAATTTTTCCACAGTTTCAAGTCCCGGCACAAAATTGGTAAAGGTTGCGAATGACTAAAAGGTATTTCATTGAGAACTTCATTTGATAAAGTAATCTTATATGATAATTATTGGCGGAGACAAAGTTTTTTGAAAAAATAGGAATGAAATAATTTAAAGTGTAAAGGTTTATAACTAAAAAAAATTGCAATCAAAGCTACCTTTACATTTGGTAGCTACGATGACATCGAATACATTAAAGTAGATAATTGCTTTAAACATTGACCAATTACAGCTCTATATTTAGGGATATTTACAAATAGACTTAATCATGAAAATACTGAAAATCAATAACTCTCAATCTGTCTTCACAATAATGAAAAGTTCTGCGTGATTTAAGTAATACCGTTAATAATAGTTGAGTTTACAGTTTGCTTTAACATTTTTATTTTTATTTATAAATGTATAACTTTTTTTAAATTCATTACTGTATTTGTTCCGCTTTGGTTTTTTATCAATACTTTATTCTAGATACGCACAATGCAATGTTAAGAAAATTATATTTTTACAAAAAAAATTAAACAATTGTTATAATATTAAATTTAATACAATTTAACAATAAATATAAACAATAATATAATTATTATTTTCCCATAAAAATAAAAGGAAAAATCGAAAGTTCTTAATAATCGTTTTACACTGATATAATAATAATTATTATAATGTTTAACAAAATGTGTATGTAACCTGCATCCATATACTTGTAGTTGTAGGTACTTGTACCTAATAAAGTAATTAAACATTAATCAGTTTCTGATGTAAGAATGTTGTTTTCATCCCGAAAAGACAAAGTCTTAGGAACATGAACTTTTTTGAGGTGCACACTTCGTGACCATGGGGGATGGGTTCGAAATGTTATCAAAAACAAAAATAAAAAAGGGGCATTAAAATTTGCCCGAAAACGATTTTTTTGACAGGTTTTTTTAAAAATTCTGGCAGTTTTTTGTGTTTATTCCCAGCCGTTTCGAAAAAAAAATATTTTGACTATTTCAAAACTTGCTTATAACTAGAGAACAGGTAAAAATACAGGATTTAGTACTGGTTCAAAATACGTATTTTTGAATTTTCTTCAACTTTCTCATTTAATATTATCAGCGAGAAAACAATAGTTTTCGTGAAAAAACCCAAAAAATTATTAAAAAACACCGCCATAATAATCGTTCCGGGGCAAATTTTGTGTAACTTTTTTGGATTTTTTTTTTATAACATTTTGATCCCGTCTCCCATGGTCACAAAGTGTGTAACTGAAGAAAGTTTTTTTGGCTTGACCGGTAACAGCGAAACTGGTCCCATGTCAATATCATCATTTGTTCTCGAGATTTACGAGCAGAAAATTGAATCCGAACATTTATACATACATACATAGATGTGCACACACGGACATTCTTTTAAAAACCATACTATTCGACTCTAAAGGCCTTGAAACGTGGAAATATGTCTAAATTTTCAATTTGCAAAATCGGACCCATTACAATAACTATCACACAGGGAAGTTCATAATTTTTTAAATCTAAAAATTAGTCTGGCTTTAAAAAGTCATATTCATATGGCTTGTATTTACTTTGTCTAAAAACATATTAAATGCAATAAAAACAAAAGTGTTAATTATTGTAGGTAAGTCTCTATTGTCCGTCTGTCTGTTTCATTTACCGCTATTTATATAAAAATTATTAAGAAAGTAAGTAACTAAGTGCCTAATATTGCGATAATTAATCATAAATTTTTAATTGTCTAATCTTAATAGAACATTATGGAATTTATTTTAGTTGTATAGAGGAGCTGCGTGTTTTATCAAATCGTTCCCGATAAAACTAAAATTCGATTAAATTTTTACTTTAACAGACACACTTTGTACATCCTAAATAAAGGCCAATTTCGAAGAAAATTTTATAATTAACTTTCTTTAACTAATTTACGTCCTTAAAAACATTAATATTTTTCATTATTAAACCACTGATACACTGTTTATCAACAAAAAAGCTATAATGCTTTTGTTATAAATAATGTATATAAAATTAAAATTAATTTTAAAAAAAAATCTATAGCTGTAAATGGGTTTCAATCTAAATTGTAGTGCCCGATCCTAATGATAACTACAAACACAAGAATATGTCCTCCTTAAGAATGCTATTAATATTTCAAGATAGTCTACTGTAAAAGATGTGTCCCCTTCGAACCATGCAAAAAATACAGCACATTACTATTTATTTTTTATAACAATTTTATTTGTAATAAAATTCGTCAAAAACTGAAATACATTTATAAATTTGTTAAATTGTGGTGGAAGCGCAGTGCACATATATTAATTGATACGATTAATCCTTTGACCTGTGCTCCCACCTAGATGAGAATCCCTGCGTATGTACGAAAAAGATGATATTTTTAAATTCTAGAACAGATTTTCACTAAGCAAAGCTAAGTGCTATCGTATTTATACCTTCACTTTCATGGAAAAACCTACTTTTGTCAGTCAAGCTTTTCATAAAAGTAAGGAGCATTGATATTAGTATATTATAAGCTTATGTGATCCTAAAAGTGATCATTATAAAATCCTTAATCCTGAAAATATGTTACAATTTTTTAACTTATTTCAAAATTTTGTAGATGTGAAAATGCATTTTGTTAAATGTGAGAATACTCTGATTCCAAGTAACTTTTAAAGACAGTTAAGGACGAGAGAAATTTATGTATTTTTACTTGACAAATCCTTATATATTTTGTTAATATTTATATTGATAGCCCCCCCCCGCAAAAATACCATGGTGTTAAAATAACAAGAACCTTCTTTATAATTTTGTTTAAAATTTTGGAAGACTTATGTTTACATTAATAAAATGGGGACAAAAACAATAGAATGCTAAAAGAATTGTCGATTCCGAAATTCGAATGATTTAAAATATCTAAGGAGATGCGAAGCAATGCTCTAGAGCTAGGCAAACTATCGGAATCCTGATAAGCTATTCACCTGCTAATTAAAAATCATGTAGTATAACAGCTATGTTTTGCTCGTTGCATACACAACGACAAAAAGAAGTAATAATAATATATTTTTGCTACACAATTCATAATTCAGCTACTAGCAAAATTTAGATATATATGCAACTAATACAACAAAGTTGTGACAAACATTGCATTAAAATATACAATTAAAACACGATGGAATTTGAAATTAAAAATTCACGCATTTAGAAGTAACAATTAAATTATTAAATTCGGTTTTTTACTGTAATCATTTATTACTACTTCCGATTGGATCTCCCATCTCATATGCTTATTGCTTATTTTTCAAGCCATATTTAGACATAAATAATAAGCTGAGTTTGAATTATTTAACCAAACATATCTGTACCGTAAACAAATAAATCATTAAAAACACTAATTCCTTTGCTGCGACCCTCTATAATTTTATTGCAAATAGAGTGGTCCACAATATATTAGAGGAAAAATAAAGTTTACAAGCTTTCCGAATTTTGATATTTTTATTAAAAGTATGGTCTTGACCATATTTTTTTAGGCAACCTATTACAGGAATATTTGTTAATATTTTTCATTTCATACAAAATAATTTTCATTCGATAAACAGATGGATAAAGGTCGATCCTAATTCGGATCTTGTACTATACTTGACAAAGAGCAAGCAAATTTTCGAAACATCCAATCAATCGTTAATAGTAATAATTCATATCGTTTTCAAACTTTTTGTACTAAGTGATATGTGATTTTCACTATTAATACGGAAATATTATTTTTGTTCAATTCTGAAATTTCCTATTCCTATTAGATAATTTACAAAATTTATATTTCTTCCGTATCTATTAATGAAAAATAAATAATTGTTTTTTGTTAATTTATAGTTTTTTAGTGAATTAATTGTACGGTTCAAGGTACGGCTTAAAGTCATCTCCGCGCTCAATAAAAAGAATAACATCTAAATTTTTTTTATTTTTGTATATAAATATTATATAAAAATTTATTTTACATTTGATCAGTATTTACAATTAAACATTTAATAAATACATTTACTTATTATTTATTATATGAATTATAAGAATTAAGATTTCTATATGAATTATTGAACTAAAGGAAAACATTAAAATTTTATTCTTTTTTATTTCGTTGGTAAACTTTAAGTTTCTCATTAAGAGATTTGAGTACTTTAATAATGAATCCTACAGCTATAATGTTCAAGTGATAAATACATAATTATAAAAATCTTACAAAAAGAAATAACTAAAATCGCAAAGCGCGATGTAAAGCTACTTTTTGGTATGTTACTTATATGATGCTTGAAAAATTTACATAGTTTTCCGAAATGTTTTATTTTGAGTTTTGCTTATGTTAAACCGTTAGAGATTGAACTATACTTTAAATGTAAACATATTACTTTGTATAAATTAACAACTTTTGTTTGAAACAATTTTTCGTAAACATCATTGTTTTCTCGCGAGTGGGTAAATTTTGGCAATCAAAAAATATGAAAGATAGTGAGATGAACATTTGTAAGTAGCTTCAACTAGTGAGCCTTATGAAAAATTTAAAGCTGCTTGTTTGGTATTATATTTGGACCCCGTTGAGTGTGAAACTAAGTTTTGCTTGGAAAACGTAATTTCACACTCTTCTAAGGGAAGTAATAACATACCAAAATAGTAGCTTTTGCTATTTTAATGTAGAATTTGACTGGCGTATTTTCTGTGTAAATTTTTTTAATGCCCAAAAAGTATGTAATTTTTCTATAAGTACCTGTCATAATGACAACATTGGAAATTTTTTAATGAAAACACACTTTAAATTTGTATTTGTTAAAATTCTCTTTGCAAGTACATACAATAATGATAAATTAAAAATATATATGTTTAAAATGAGTTACTACATCGAATTACACACGTAAGTTTTATAAAATTTACACGTTTCTTTGTGTATTCAAGACTGTATCATATTGGTAATAAATTTTTAATACGAAATTAATAAGAAAAAGACTATTTTCATAATTTTTACTTTTCTTAAAACTTTAAAATACAAAATATAATTTTGGTTCATTTTAAAGATATCAAATACTCATAATGAAAGACAATTAAATATAAAAGATAAATAACTAAATAAATAAATAAAATTAATAAAATTAATAAATTATATTAAAAAAATACTTTTAAAAACTAAATCACATTTTTAATATATTTAATATGTATTAAAAATTTTAATTAGGTACTTAAAAATTGTGTAAAATTATACATACTAAAAAAAAATCTACTATATTAGGCTATCAATAAAAAAATACTTGTGATGTTAACAAACTCAATTGAGTATATTATTTTACAAAAATATAGAACTATTAAATACACTTCAAAAGACAATTTGAAATCAAAAGTGAAAATGATGCGGTTTTGTTTTTTTGTGGTCGTTGTGGAATCCATCAAGAACCCAAGTTTAACTTCTCGAAGAAGCTTTTGAAAAATATCTTACTTTCTTTTTAAAGTAATATAAAAAATTGTTTTAAAGCATATTTTATCATTTTATATACCATTGGATATGATATTTATATAACTTTGATTTCAAATTTAAACACTTCGTGAGCTCATTTATAATCTTTTGGATATTAATATAGCTTTGTTATAAATTTCGACTCTTGATTAGTAAATTTAAAATCACCAAAAAACCGTCGCAGTTTTACCATTTTCACTTTTATTTCTGATTTACAATGCATATAATTTGAATATTAACACATTAAAATTAAATCTATTTTCAGTATTTTAAATATACATATTTAGTATAAATAAAATTTAAATTAGGTACGTTCTCGTCATACTTAGATTTTGGTCTACACAAAATCTCTAGGTGTATTGAATACAAGATTGATTCATAAGATTCTTCTGTTTTCACTAGATGTCGTGAATTTCATTTTCGAAATTATTGAACAAACATATTTTGATAGTTGTTGTAGAAATAGACAGGCTTTGATCACTTTAGACATTTTTCCTGAATATAGAGAATGTAAAAAAATACCGACACTCCAAAATTGCTCGGAAATAATGATTCTAGAAACAATAATAAATGTACAGAAGTTGTAGGACTCTGTGATTTTGAAATATACCTTGAAGTTGACAATGTTCCCCCGGGATATGTAAACATTTTATGCTCGATTCATTTCTAATCAAACATCCATTTTTCTTTTTGAAATATCAAGTTCAAGGTCGTCACAGTTCAAAATAATTTTGACAATCCATTTCTAGATCAAGTTCAAGGGTATCACGTTGTGAACTCTTTAAATTCATCAATTTCTACATTACCCTTTTATTTCCAGGACCATTATTTTCCGACTAATTTTAGAAAGTAGGTATTTTTTAACCCCTTTGTACTCTTATCCAATGCATGAAGTAATCATATTTCTATATCCAATACTTAAAAAGACTTTCGATCTGCATTTCCAAATGACATAATGTGTGAGACACCTTAGAATATTTTTAAAAAATTTATTTTTTTTTTATTAAAAAATCAATTTGACTTTGAACTCAATCTTATCGAAAAAAAAATTATTAATAGTTATATTAATTAGATATTTATCGACCTGCTCTGTTACATAATTTGAACACATTAATTTTTATTTTAAATTGCTTTTCAACTTCAATTTGAATGCCTATTCCCATGGGGTTATTAAATTTAAATTTTTATGCTATTTACTTTGATTTCTTAATCATATAATACGTCGATAATATTATTACATTTCTAAATATCAAAATAATAAAATACTTCATTTTATCATTCATTTATTGCCTATAAGTGAGACTTCGGAAAAAGATATGAATTTTCTAACAAGTCTTTTCAAAATAATTTGAATATGCAATTAGAATTTGAAGTTAATCTGACCAGTTCCAAATTAATTTTTATTCGACTAAATACTGTTAGGTATTATTGACTATTTCTATCTTTCTATCAATTTCCGGAGCTCTGAGTTAGATAGTTGGATTAATTTCATTTATTAAAAGTATGTGATATAAATTTGTTTCTTAAAGTAATGGTGTTTTAAAAGAAGTTGCTTAACATTTTAGGCACCAAAAATCACGAAGGCGATGAAAATGAACATAAAATTAAATACTGAGTCTGAATACTAGAGCAAAGCGTGTTGAACGATTTATCCATCCCTGCTACTGGGTTACTACACAACGTTTGATAACTGAACCAACTCGTTAGAATATAAACTTCACCGCCGTTTTGCTGCCTTTGTATAATAAATAGGGTTGTCATGCATTTCAAGTAATACAAAATATTTAGCCTAGATTACTGAAGAATTCATACTTATATGCCTAAGTATTCCGCACAATTTACCATGACAAAACCCAACAAGATTGTAGCGTGGACATGCCGGTTCGTTATCTATTTCAACTTCATGAATTCATGTGTAAAAATCGTTGGTGTACATGGCTCTGAATCGCTCATCATTGGTGTGAATCGCTCTGCTATTATAAGAACAGTAAATGTCATTTGCGAGGCTTAAACGAACTATAAGTATTTTAGCCATGTTTCTGGGTAGTTTTGATAAAAATTAAGGAAATTGGGAATTAGAATGCCTTTTGTTATTAAGCATAAGCATAAGTATAAGCACGTTTACTTTTTGATAAGTTAAATACAAAGCAATTCCAGTACACGAGGATGTCAAGCATCTCTTTTAAACACCCTTATAAAATGATTGCTATAATTTATTCAGCCTTTATTGAATAATATGAACGTTTTTCATAAAATTAAAACTAGTCAACAAACAAATCGGTAGCCGGGACATCATCCCATTTAATAAAAATATTTTCTTCATTTCTACTTCACACTTCTCAAATTAGGTACTATGTATCAAGTTGTCCCGCAACTGATAATTCTTTATCTCATAAATTAATATTTGATAACTTCAACGATTTGTTTTTGATCCTTTTGATCTTTTTCTTCTGGTTCAATGTCTTTCACTTTTTTACTATCAACATCATCATTATCACTACAAAGCATCTTTTGTATATCTTCTAATGATAAACCTTTTGTTTCAGGTACAAAACATGTGATAAATATAACACCTAGGAATGTACAAATTGAGAAGAAACCAAATGCAGCACTTTCATCATAACTTGTTAATACTTGAAATATTTTGGTAACAATCACAGTTGAAACTGCTAACAATAAACCACCCAATGAAATGGCTAACGCTTTAACGTCCGTAGGAAATAATTCACTTTGGATAATAAAAGGTAAGGAACCAATGCCAATCATAAAGAACATATGATAAAACACTAATGACATTAATGGTATCACAGTTAACGCACTTAAATCATAATTTAAAAAATCCAAATAAAAGTATACACTTAATGTTGCTAACGTGAATGCCATACCCAAACCGGATACAATTAACATTGGTCTTCGGCCAAAACGATCCACATATATAATACACAAGCACGATGATAAAATTTGTATAACTAGTGTAACAATCGAACATATTTCAGCTGGAATTTTTGTACCAGCACGCTCAAAAATTGTCTGCGAATACATGATGATAGCACTCATCCCAGAAAATTGATCGATTACAAATAAAACAAAAACAATAATCAAACCTTTACGATTTGATGGAACGCATAATAATTTTTTAAAAATTTCTTTCATCGGTTTCTTTAGCGCAATACTTTCTTGTATTTTTATAAATTCTTCTTTAATATTATTATGTTTCTTGCGTAATAATTCTAATGATTTTTGTGCTTCGTCAACTTTCCCGCACTGTAATAGATAGTATGGTGATTGTGGCATCCAAAAAAATGTTACAAACATTAATAATGTAAATGTTGAACTAATTAAGGCCATTAATGTTATTGAGACATATGGTCCAACGCTGAAGATGAATAACATCCCGCAACGTGTCATTAATGATGTGGCTGCTCCTAAAGCACCACGTATTTCTGGTGTTGCAATTTCTGATGTGTATAAGCTGATTACTGTTTTGCCGTATCCAGTTCCAATGCCGCCAAGGAAACGTGCCAAACATAATAGCTCTATAAATAAAAATATTAATATTTTTAAAATAAACTTTCATTAATCGATAACAAAATCTTTGTATCAAAATCAAGTTCATTGTTAATTGTGTTTTCATTCATTCTATTATCACCGGTGAGTTTGTTTTTATGAATAGAAATTACGATTGTAGGAAATTTACACTCTTTTACAAGGTTTTAGTAACATTAATAATAATAATAATAGCTATTCCTACGCTTAAACGATAAGATAAAGATACAAAAATGTTACTACAGTGAAAAATGTCACAAAAAACGGCAAATTAAGGAAGACGAAATGAGTCGCTCGCTTTTTACAAATACCTGGTGAAATGTGTTATTAGGTGCCAAATGTCATTGTTAATTAAATGAAACGTTCCATATAAAGATGACTTAAAAAATTAATTAATAGGCAACTTGTTTTACGTATTTGTTATACAAGTGGAAGAGTTTTTCGATTATTTGTCAAGAACCAGTAATGCAAAACACAATCTTATAATGTTTAACACATACGAAATACAAGTTGCGTATTTATTAATTTATTAAGTCAACTTTTACAAGGACCGCTTCATTTAATTAACAATTTAGATTTTATTACAAATAAAATCATTTGTGCAACCAACTTATAGTTTAGAAATGAGATTTGACACTTAAGCCTGAATCTTTTTAAGTCAGGCACAGAAAAATATTTCAAGCAAAAATTGTATCAAAGGATTGGCGAAGCAACATAATTTCTGACAGAAAAATTAAAAATACAATATTTGAATATTTGTAATAAAATGTTTCGACACAAAAATGATTTCTAAATATTTTTTTAAATTAATAAATAATATCTGACTCGATGATAACAACGGTAAAACTGTTGGAAAATTATAATTTATGTTGCTAAAAACACATGAAAAATGATTTTAAATTTATTTTAAAAGCATGAATTTTCACAGCTTTTATCAAGAAAGCGCCTAGTAAATGAAAAAAGCGTAATCACAATTAGGTATCAGACTTCGTCCTTATCTAATTTTAACAAGTAGAGAAGTATCCCAGACCAATCCTCCTTGAAATCAACTTTTTAGTGACGTTGCTGACTAGCTCTTAAACTAAATGTCTTAATGTTAGAAAATATCAAAAATTGATTTGATATGTTTTTTACAAGAGCAAATATTTATTTTGCAAATTAAAATAATTTTACAATAAAAGTTTTCAAGTTCATGTAACTAAATACAGGTGTATATTTATTTTAAATACGTTGATGTATATTTCTATAAAATATACCTAATGAATACTATTTAGATAAGAGCATATTGACACGCGTCCGAAAATTTCAAGTAAACCCGTTAGACAGCTACAAAATCATTTTGAACATTTACAAAAAACCTTGAGGATTCTGAACAGGTTGTCTTGTGCAAACTTTAATAGGAAATAAAAGAATCTTCGAAGGAGACAAGCCGGGGAAAATAAAATTGTCTCTGCAAGTCCGGTTTCAAAATGTTTGGAAAATAAATCAATAATAAAAAAGAAAATAACTTACCAAAAGTTTCTACATATGCAACTAAAAACCAAGATAGTAAAATTGTAGGTGCACATAATAGAATACCATTTCGTCTTCCAATTATATCCGCTGTTAATGCAACAATTGGAATAGCAACACAATAACCAATATTTAAAGCATTACCAACCATAAATCCTTCATCGGGCGTTAATTGTGGCACAGATTCTGGGGATGAAAGTTTTGGTAACGACGGTGATGCCCAACCAACCATTAATCCGGCAGAAAATTTCACTAATGAACCTATTTACAAAGAAATTAAGAAAATTTGAAAATTATTTCAAATCGATATTGTCAAATTTTTATATATAAAATACGTCCAAGATTTCATAAAGGTTATTTCTATCAAAATGAGATAAAGTTTAAAAATATACTAAAAAATTTTTATTGGAGAGAGTTGATCTGATAATTATTGTAAAGTCGTAGAAGCACCGTTAATACTCAGACAAACATCTAGAAAATAATAAGCCTACGAAAATCTGGGTATATATTTTTTATGTAAAATTGTATATTGAAAAGCGAGACATATGGTTTACTATTGATTTTAGTGTCTTAAGTCCACTGCTCTACCAACTGCGCTATCAAAAATATATACTAATAATAAATATATGTGTGGTTGGGTCAATCACATATGGACTAGACATGATAGATATGTTTTCGTACTAACCTAATTCTAAATTTAAGTAAAGCAAACGTAAAGATATGTTATTTTAATTTGCATATTCGCTTTATTAACGCAATTATATATTCCAACTAAGTACAATTTTATTTTCCATCAATAAAATGCATGACCTTAAACTAAAATCAATCTCTTTCATAGAAGTAATGATTTTGTTTATTTAATTGCAGTGATTTTGTATCAATGAATTGATATTTTAAATTCAATCCCATTCTTTTGTAAATACAAATATTTATAGTTGTACTTTTTCCAATCATTAGGAAATTGTTTGAAAGTATTTTTACTTTATTTCAATATGAAACGGCCAACTTCGGGATGAGGTTGTCATTATTTTAATTTTTTTTCAGTGTACAGCTACAATTAATTTGCAATTTAAAAATGACTGTTTATCTATAGTTTAATCCCACACATATTTCGAATTATATTAATTGTTATTTTGCATAATGTTTTTTCCATAATATTGGCAATTTTAATAAACATAAGCTAGGTATGCCATAATTTGAGTACTACCCTATTGGAAATAACAAAAGTTATATAATTTATGTATAATATACTATAATTTTTAATAAATGGAAATTGTTTTCAAAGTTGCTAGCTCGGCTGTTGTGCATCATCTCATCTAAACCATTGATTACAATCTCTCTTACTCAAAACTATTGAACCCTCTTAATAAATTTTTTTTTGTATGTATCACATTTACACAAATTAACCTTATCAAAATAAAAAATAAATAAATAATAATAAAATAATATTATTCACAAAACTTGTTTTATTTAAATTTACCTAAATAATAATAGATCTAATAGATCTTGTACTCAAAATATTAGCAATGAAAATTGAGAACTGAGAATATACGCTGTGTTTATAATAATAATAAATTAAAAATTTAAAGAAACCCACGACATAAAATCAGGTCTGATCGATTTTCTTGTGGTATCATATCCGTTTAATAGGATGAAGGAATTTTTTATTTTTATTGTAGGTTATTTGATCGAGAGTGTTCATTAAATCTAGTCAGCCATTTAACGATCATTGCCTCTTTTCTGGTTGTTTCAGATACCGAACCCAAAACTCGAGCTTAAAACACCATAGCTAAGAACACCACTGTATCAAATTACCTTCCAACAAACAAGATCAAAATCGATACATCTGCTTAGAAGCTACGATTCCACAGGCAGTCACACAGAAACACAGGCACGTTGAACTCATAGCAGATATAAGGAGGAAAGAACAAATTTCCATTTTTGACTATTATTTTGATTCGAAAAAGTTAGTACCCGATACGTTTTACAAACGCCTCAAAATAAGTGGATCAAAAATACAGAAAAATATGTTTGGATAAAAAGTTAGGACCATATTTTTTTTTGCTTTTTGAAAGAAACCAGGGAAACAAAACTCAAATTTATTAATTAAAATATCAACTAAACTTCTATCTACTCTTTTATTATTATATCTAGCCTAGCATTGTAAATATTAGATTCATAGAAATTTGCCTATGAAAAATTTCTTTCTTCCTTGCAATAATCGACACATACAAAAATCTCTGTCTGAAATGAAAATATCGTCCCCTCCCCTCAAAACTCCCCTTTTCCCATGTGTCACTCTGAAAATGTTCTGGAATCGATTCGTCGAAAACGAATGGAATTTTACCAATAGTTTAAATTTCAAATTGGAAACACACATACGCATTTACAATAATCTATTAGAAGTAATGTTTCCGTTTTTAACAAAAAATTACGATGTTTAGAAAAAAAAATTTCAAACAAGTTTTTGTAAAGCTTTTTTTTTACTTAATCTTATACGATTAATGTCAATTATTTACAAATTTAAGAGATAAATTAAAATAATTATTTTTAATAAAAAACCAGCTTATGAAGGCCGTTTAGTCAGCAGCTTCACGTAATGAGTGATTTTTCCCAATACCAGTATGGAACTGTAAGCAAAAATATTTTTTCCTTTAAGGTATTTCGAGCATTAATGCACTTGTCGACGAGTGAGATCCCGAAGTTGCATAATTTTTGGTCGTTTAGATTGCGAGATGTAAAACTCGCTGTTCTCCCAGCTATATTTTTTACGATATTAAAAAATACTCCCGACTGAATTGAAAAAAAGGAAAAATTTAAGATATTAATTTTTGGTTTCTCGATATTGATTTTGACGTAAATTGGTCAAAATTGGGAACGTAGGCATAATTATCTCGTGTTTAAAAGGTTTAAAATTTCTGAAATTCTAAGAATTAATAGTAAGCCCTATTAAGTTCTTAAATTTAAGCATAGGAACTGCAAATCTCATGCTAGAAATACCTTATATATTTTATTATGCAGAATGTTCGATTTACATCTAGGTATATAAATATAACGAGTATGACCGAATACATGCGTTAAGCAGTGCATCTAAATGAGAGGTATTATATACATGTGTTGAAGCTTCTTAGTTGAATAGATGAACTACAACATCTATAATACCTCTTACTTAGATGCATTGCTTAACGCATGTACTCTGTCATACTCGTGATATTTATATGCCTAGATGTAACTCGAACATTATGTATTCAATGAATAATAATATCTCAAAAACAAATATCGTTTAATCGATTAGTTATCGTTTAACCAATATTGATTACGAAAATTATGTTTTTAATGAAGTAACCTTGTATCCACTTATTTTATAGTTAATAAAATGAGTCCAATCACGTTTACACAACAATTAGTATTTACAAAATAATTTTAAACTTCCTTACAGATAAATAAATATATAACGGTAATAAAAGCTGGACATCCGAAAACCAGAATCTGAAGGCAATCCTCCTCAATTATTCCATATATTATGTTTTTATGATACTTGAAAGTATTATTAGCTGAATATAATATATCTAATGTAGATGTTAATTCAGAAATTGTTGATACATCAATTCATAAACTAACGAATAAATCAGTAATCTAGGCAAAGAATTGCAGTTTTATGTGGTGGTTAAATGAAAAAATAAAGGCGTCTAAACAACTGATAAGTTGGCTAATTTATTGGATTAATAGTATTTAATAAATGAATGAATTTAGTGTTTTCCGGAATTAAAACATTTAGTATCTACTATTAAAGTTAAAAATATTTTTACAACAAAAAATAATTATTTTAATTTATTTTTTTTGCAGCGGGGTTTTTAAATTGTTTTAATTTAATATTTTGAACAGAAAATATCCAATATTTGTCTTACTTAAAACTGAAATCGAGTGGAAAGATTCGAATATAAAATATATTTAAAAAAAATGCACTCTACACATAGGTCACTAGACCGCACTTGACCGGATTTTTATTTGGAATATCAAGAATAATGGTAGTTTTAAGGCCAAATAAACCAATTTTAGATAAGGCCAAATAATCCAAAATTCTTAGATTTATTTACTTTTAAATGTTATAAAATAATAATTATCCATAGATAATAAACAAAAATTGGACTTTACACTTAAAGACAAAACATAATTTTATCAAAATTATTTTATGAATTTTGTGACTGGTTGAGTAGGTTTAAATATGAATTGAGCTCCATATGTATTATAAAATCAAATAACATTCATATGGAGCTCCATAAATTGAGCTCCATATCTATGTTATTTGATTTTATTACATAACGCGCAGAAAATCTGCATATATATCTGTAAATTGAAATTCGACGATAATCTTATATGGGTGCCAAAAAAGTCAACTCTTCGGTTGAGTTATTCGGATTAATATATTACGAGTTGGTTGATCTTTATTGAAGCTTGGATTAGAAAACGGGTTAGGCTAATCTCGATATATTGATCTCGGCGCCAAGTCAATAACTTTCTGGTTCTAGTTCAGAAGCTAAATTTTGATATCATTGCAGCTTTGCAATTTATGAGAAGTTTTGGTCCATATGATGTTCACATTATGAGTAGTCATGGAAATAATAGAAAAATTAATTTTCTATTATTTTCCAACCCCCCCCCCAAAAAAAAGGTGTTATAAGTTTGACCGCTATATGTATCTGTCTATCTGTGGCATCGTAGCGCCTATACGGATGAACCGATTTGAAAGGTAATTTAATGGGGACTGTTCTTAGATATGTTTCAGGTGCGAGTTTAGGGTTCCGAACCCCGAACAACTAAAAAATAGACGATTATTCTCAAAAATGGTTCAGTTTGGAGAAGACTCTAAAGTAAAAGGTAATTTAATGGACAGAGTTGTAAGATACGTTTCAAGTGCGAGTCTAGGGTTCCGTAATCGAAAAATTTATCTGAGATTTTTTCAATAATGCAAATTTTACTTGTATTTTAAAGGCTGTCTCAGAGGAGCATTTTTGGACCAAAGATATTTCATTCTATGCGATCTGACATCGTTTATTATAAATTCTAGGGGAGTGACTAATTATCAAATATGTTTAAATGCAGATGATTTAACCAAATTATATTATGGTACAATGATTGGAATACTGCTTTAGGGATCAGAGTGTCAGTGCCATATTTTTAAAAGCTGCATGGCTCCTGTTATTTTATATGAAATCAGTGCTGCATTTTCCATTTAGGCAGCCCAAGGGTCTCCATAAAAAAAATTTTATTTTATATTTGAAAAATAAAAAAATTCGTACAGTGTGTCGCATTGAAGATGAAGACGTCCTCATATTTTTGTTATTTATAGGAATATCGATTTGAAATTTTGCACAAATTAAACATACGAGGTTTGACATGAAAATCGGATTATGAGTATAAAAAAAAATATATTATGCAACTTTTTCGAATAGTTTTTTTCGATATCTCTAACCATCTCTGACGTTAGACAAAATATTAAGAATCGGTCCTATTTGTCAATTGGTAGTAGGCTGAGTTAAAAGTTCTGATTTTAATTAAGTATCTTACAAAATGTGACCTATCACCCTGTATGACCCAAATTTTCAAGTCGATATTCATATAAATAATGAAAGTACGAAGATGTCTTCATCTTAAATGCAACACACTGTATATATATATATATATATATATATATATATATATATATATATATATATATATATATATATATATATAAATTTATTTTTAATATAGTCTAAAATATATAAATACATTTAATAAGAGAAACGCCAAAACTATTTTTTTTATTTCCATAATAAATGAATTAATAATATATAAGTATTGAAAAAATATAAATAATTTTCTTGGTTGGGGCCTGAATTGTTAATGAGTATTCTAAGAGATCTATGAAAAGACCTGGACTATGATGAGGTCATAGCCTAATTTTCAAAGAGAAAACCCTAAGTTCCTATTTAAATTCAGAAAAAAATATTTATTAATAAAGTTGAAATTATTTTCAGTTTTATTTATATTTTGAATAAAATAATAATAAATTTAACATTTTAAATTTGATTAAATTAGTTATATTTTTAAAAGTTTTTAATTTTGAAATTTTTCACTTTTTAAATTTATAAGGATTTCAATCCCCTTAAGTGGGCCTCCACCAAAAATCCGCCTACGGGCAACAACATTTGTAAATACGGCACTGCATCAAATTAAAATAAATTGATCGTTTCTGTAATTTAAAATTATTTTGTATCATTCTATGATTATTATAAATATTACCATATTCATATTATTCACAGAAATAAAAAGTTTTTATATAAAACTATTACTATCGGCAGAGGTCAGTGCAATAAATTAATGCACATTTTAGAAGAAACTGATCGACGAAAAGTCAAACAGAAAAATTGCATCCCTACATGAACAAATAAAAAAAGTAGATAAGCGAATTCCCTCAGAGTTTGAAAAAATATCACATTTTTCATAAAATCGAATACTGCTTTTTAATTTTTCAAGAGTTTTTATTTCGAAAACTAAGCGACTAAGAGTGCTTTTTTGCGTAGAACTAATCAAAATATCAAAAAAAAATTTAATTTAAAAAAGATTCCAATTTGTTACTTCACGCACAACCCCCTCTCACCCTTTACTTCTCTGTCGATTTTCTCATTAACGAACTTGACCTTTCAAATACAAAAACCCTTCTTCATACCAAATTTTATTCAAATCGGACTTTAAATGGTCATTTTTGACTTCTATTAGGTAGGATCGATGAACACTTGAAGAAATTTTTTCAAAATTCCATCATCAGTACAAAAGCAATTTAGCAATAGCTCCATTTTCTTCGGAAATTCGGTAAAAGAGGTACAACATTATTTCAATAATAAATTATAAAAATACAATTATTATTATAAATTTACTATGAAACCTTTGAATCCTTGAAAACCCTTTAAAAAATTTAAAGTAACAAGTTTTACGATTTATTGAGTTACGCAAACTCCGAATGAAATTTATATTCGACTCAACTGTTTAGTATAAAACTTGCCACTATAAATACAGGGTGGGTATTAAGTATTTTTGCATGCTTATATTATAATAATACCTAGATAGACAGTCCCGAAAAATCAGTTGAGACTCTGATCCTGACTTGAAATAAAATATAGTTTTTTTTTTTTAATTCGTTCATTACATCTGACCATCATTTTCATATCATCTGTATAAAGAATACAAAATTGAAATAAAATTGATGGATGGTACCCGGAACTTTATATACAGAGTGCCCCTTTATAAGTAAAAAATGCTCCGTTTTTTCAAAATTGAATTCTATGTCTCTTTACCTGTTAAAAAATAGGTAGAAGTAACGATGCATTTTATGGAGACATCTTAATGCGGTGGTTTACTGGAGACCATTCGAAATGTGAGACAATTATGTTAATGAATCGAAGACACTACAGATACCCTCAAAGGTGACGAACAAAATATGCAGACACACAAAATTCATAAAGCAAGCCCCGATATGAATAATTTAATGTTGTTTAAGTCTTATTTTTGTCTAAAAACTTAATTTTTGTCTCTTAACTTTGTTTGTAGTAAACAGATAACGGTCCTCTTTTTTGTAGAAAACAAATAACTACATCTAAATTCCATACTTAAAATTATTTACCTCCATATGGCCGTCAAAATTTGGGGGATTTTAGCAACCAAAAAACCCACATTTTTCTGCCATGAATTGATATCTTATATATATAGGAGACTTTCTATAGATATAGATAGATAGTCACTCATCACGATATCTCTGGAACTATAAGACCTAGAGACTGGAAATTTGGCAGGAATATTCCTTTTGCCAAGTAGAGGTCAGCTAAGAACGGATTTTACGAAATTCCACCCACAAGGGGGGTTGCGGGGGTGTTCATGAATAAAAAATTCATATTTTTCAATTATGGCTTTTAATAGTTCAAAACTTGGTCAGAATGTTTTAAATTACATTTAGAAGATTTTTTTAACCTTCGGAGGGTAGAAAGGTGTAGCGAGAAAGTGGGAAGGAATTATAGAATATTTACAAATATACTTAAGTGGGATATCAAATAAAAGAGCATGACGTGTACATTACAAAACTGTTATCCAACGCAAGGAAATGTGGAGGGAGGGGTGCAAGTGGGGATGTTGCCCAGCAAAGCGGGCGGGTAACAGCTAGTCTATATATATATAGGAGACTTTCTATAGATCTATATAGATAGTCACTCATCACGATATCTCTGGAACTATAAGACCTAGAGACTTGAAATTTGGCAGGAATATTCCTTTTGCCAAGTAGAGGTCAGCTAAGAACGGATTTTACGAAATTCCACCCACAAGGGGGGTTGCAGGGGTGTTCATGAATAAAAAATTCATATTTTTAAATTATGGCTTTTAATAGTTCAAAACTTGGTCAGAATGTTTTAAATTACATTTAGAAATTTTTTTAACCTTCGGAGGGTAGAAAGGTGTAGCGAGAAAGTGGGAAGGAAATATCGAATATTTACAAATATACCTGAGTGGGGTATCAAATAAAAGAGCATGACGTGTACATTACAAAAATGTTATCCAACGCGAGGAAATGTGGAGGGAGGGGTGCAAGTGGGAATGTTGCCCAGCAAAGCGGGTATATTTTACGCCACGCAAAGCGGGCGGGCAACAGCTAGTTACTTATAAGGTTGATATTAGTTGTTTTGTATGAACAACAGAGCCACCACAAAAATTTTATCTAAATCGTGCTATATCCGTTCTAAAGTTATGGAAGAAAAACAATTTCAAAATTCAAAACTTCAAGTACATATAGCGCCAAAACAAAGCAAATTTACTAGGGCCTGTTTAGCTAAATCGACTTATTTGAGCTAAGCTATATTAGAGACCTTTAAGAGCACCCTGTATTTGAGGGCGACATGTTATTTATCAGATTCTCGACACTTTTTAAACCCCTTTTCAATTTTAAGTAAAATAACTAACTCAAATGCCATTTATCAAGAACTTCGAGCTTTGTATTAACATACCTAAATGACGATGTATCAAAAAAATAATAATTTCAAATCTTTCAAATCGAAACGAATTGGAATTTTCTATACATTTGATTTGAAGAGATCTCAGCAATAAGGCCCGATTCATTTTTTCGAAAGAAGAACTGATCTAATATGAATTATCGAAATTTTAAAGATAGTACTGCTAAACTCTTACGAGACTTCTTATCAATACCTGAGTTTTCTTTAAATGTTATAGTACCTTAACCAAAAAAAAAACGCAGAATAATATAAAATTTAGAGAAAATGGACTTTAAACACATATTCATAAATATAAGAAATGCCAACCCTGATTTCAGCCTAATATATTGATCCAAATAAAAACAAGGTTTGGAAACGCATGAAATATTTATCCAAAATCATTTACAGTTTAAAATAATAACAAAATTTTATATAATATTACCTATAAGTAGTTGTTAAAAAACAACACATCTTGTTTAGAATATACAAAATTTTGGAATGAATTAAATTAATGTATATTTTAACACAAAAATGGAATTTTTTTACTTACCACTCAATGTTGCAATAATTTGTAACCATTGTAAACTTTTAACTTTTTGCACAATTCGTATGTTCATATTTCTATTATATCTCTAATTTTTTTTTTATATATATATTTTTAATAAAAACACACAAACAAAAATATTTATTTAAAAAAATATTCACACAATTATGAAGAAGTGGTCACTTAACGAACTGGTCAAAAAATAATATGACAACAAATTGATTAGAAAAGTATAGCGATACTGTTTAATATTCTAAAAAAAAAAAAAATTCTGGCGTCAATTGATTGATTTTAAACAATAAATAACTTTCTGTTTTTTTCAAACATTATTTTGCAATTGCTACGAACTAAAATCACATAAATTGATTGATATATTGCAACAAAAATTTTAACAAAAAATTATTATAATTTGTAATTAAATAAACAAACACATGTAAGCGTGACTCTAATGAACCTTATCGTTTGATCCAAATTAAAACTCTCACTAAATAAAAATATGTTTTTTTAATAAAATTATGATATATTTTTTTAAATACATAATTAAATTCAAAAACTTAATATTATAAAATATGTCTTTTTTCAAAAATATTTTTATAAACACGTTTTTATTGAATATTTTTGTTTCTTAAAACTAATATCACAATTCAAATACAAATTTACAACTGATTACAGTGGATACTAGTTTTTAAAAGTGAGTTTTTATTTCAAAAATTTTATTATTATAATAATAATATTATTTTATATTGAAATATTATTTTGAAAAATAATTTTTAATTACAATATAGATTGGTTGTTTCCAATTTTTACCTATATTGTTTTTATTATTTTAATTGTTGAGAAAAACTTAGTGTCGCATAAATTATAAATGTTACAATTTATTCTCGGGTAATTTCTAAATACTTTTTTTGTCTTTATTTATATACTGTGGGATCGGATAATATATTCATAATTTTTTAAAGTCAATAATATTATTGATATGCTTATTGCTAGGTTGTAAACATATTGCGCAAATTTTACAGTTCATAAAATAAAGCGTAAGACCCTTCATACTTTTTGCTCAATCAACCTGCCATGAATTACGCCAATTTATAATAATTCGTAACCTAAAATAAAAATTATAAAAATTCTAAAGCAAATTTGTGTTTTGTCAACCTGAAAAGGAGAACTGACCTACGATAATATAACTCCCTTCAATTATATAACAGAAACTGAATTTACATACAGATTGTCAAACGTCTACTTCATTTTGAGAGGTTTCGGGAGTGCACGAAGCCTGAAAATTCGCTAAAATTCATGATATTTTGACTGTGGTGTTAACAATTAACACACATATACTACATTACTATATTAAAAACAAATGTAATCTAGACAATTCTAAAGAGAAACAAACAATATCGTTTTACAGTAAAATATATGCAATAGAATATACATAACAATTCTAGAATTTGCTATGCTATATGGTAACAATTACAAGTAAGATATATATGCAATAGAACATACGTGACAGTTCTAGAATTTGCTAGACGATACGATAACAATGGATTGTAACTATATGTATAAACAGCAGTATGCAATACCAACACAGATTACAATACGACAGTTTACAATAAGACAGATTACATACTCTTCAAGTTAACTACAGAATGAGTCAAGTTTTATCGTCAGAATAACATTAAAATAAAAGTGTTGTGAATTATATTGTATTAGTATGTAGTGAAAAAACGTAACAATAAAAATTCGTATAATTTGATAAATTTGAGCATAGACAGTTCAATTTTTATTACACAAATTCGATTACGTTAAGCCCGCTACATGACTTTCAAAAGAGCAAAGGTAAAGGGAAGCTGGTACCCTTCAAAAAGGACTTTTTCAACTCTCCAGTTTAATTTGAAGGAGCTGTACTAGTAAAAAAAGTAATCTCAAAACTCTTAAATATCTAATATATATCTCATATTTTAGTAGACAAAATTCGCGTAATTTATCTACTACCAATTCCTTTGAATGAGCTGTTCAAAGTTAAGAACGTGATACTATAGTGACTATTTCTTCTTTGTCTGAATGTCTGATATAACGTAATTTGTGTAAAACTACAATCTATAAGAAAAATTAGGTACGTTTTTTCACTAATATTTCAATAATGCTTTATGCGCATTGAAATATAATTCACTCTTGTTGAAAATTTCCCAAGTTTCAAAATTCTAAATTTACAAATGATAACATTTGAAATATTTATTCCATGAAAGATTTGTTTACAGAAAATTTGAGCAAGATATTGGATTATCGTTCAATTTCTTGGCAAGTACTGCTATCTATAAGACAGTCGTCACTGCATGAATACTAAGTTTACTTACCAGATAGTAATAACTAATCAATACAAATCAATAATTTTAATTTTAGGAAAAAATTTGCATTCAATTTTTTTCTATTAACAATTTAGACGAGAAAAATAAAGGTTTTTCTGCTTAAAAAATCCAAGTGCATTTTTTCCACCGAGATTGTCTTTATTCGGACGCAAGAAATAACCTTTGAAAAGTCCATCGCAAAATCATGAAAAAAAAATTATCCAAGGTCAAAGGTCGGGAAAATAGATTTTTTTTAAATATCTCGTAAACCAAACTTTATGGCAGAGTTAATTTTACATAAAAAAGATTCTTAAAAAAATTTAAAAATTTTCGTACAAGCAATAGTTCGAAAGACTTTTAGCTGAAAAAGAAAACTCCTAACATTTAAAAAAATTAAATAGAGTAGTATTCGACTCTAACTTTTCTCAGTTAAATGTTTCAAAATATCACTTGGAATTTTTAAACGATCGGCTGTTTTTTTGTCTTAATTCTTTGGGTTAATTATGAAATCATATAGAGACGCAGATTTTCCATATTTAATTTTTAAAATAGGAAAGAGTGCGATATTTTTTGAGCACTTTGTATAGAATCTTCTTTGATATTATTAAAAAATTTAAAGTTGTATTCCTTGGCCCTAAATAATATCTAAAATTCAAAGACCTAATGTTATTTAATTTTTAATGAGTTGGATAAATGAATAGATGGATGAAAGTCATTAGTTCATCAATTAAATAACAACATTTTATTAACATTTACCTTCTATTGAATTGTAATTGAAGTTAAATGCGTTTATTTTGAAAAATAAACGGGTAAAAACAAAAAAAAGCTGTTTTTCAAATAATTTTGTGTTAATAATTCTTATAAAAGATACACATATAAATATTTATATATTGAAACAGTAAGCTTGTGATTTCTAAATGATTTAGAAGCCGAGATACGTGACAAGTACTTGGTAAAAGTTTGATGCTGATTGGTAGCCATTGTAACCACATTTTTAAATGAAGGGTCCTACTATATCCACTGTGCTGGGAAAGTTCCAATTATTAATTATTAGAGATACACTTTCTTTGAAAACCAAATTAATGAATAGTTTTTAGTACGAGAAATGAAATTGAGAAGAAAAAAATTGAATCATATAATCCTGAATACTAGCTTGACCCGTGACGAATTCCACAATGCGGCACTCGTGGCTAAAAACAGGCTAAAAAAAGAATAACATATATGTAAGTAATTTACTTTTTTATTTATAGGCAATTTTATTACAGAGACGATGTATAAATTACAAAATGAACAAAATTAAATATTAAAAATTACTTCACTGCCTGTTTTTTCCTCAGTGCTACATTTTTAAACCGCGAGTCTATCTTTAGTCATTAGCCAGCACTATAAGTTTGAAAATGAGGAATTAATCATGGAATTTGATCAAGAAATAAATAAGGTCTCTCGTAAGCAGAAAAAAAAAAGAGGCTAGAGATATAAGATACAATATCTATCGCATAAAAATACAAGGTGTCCAAAAACAACTGCACTAGAAGAGCAAAATCATATTGATAATAAAATTCTAAAAAGAGACTTACTTTAATTTTTGGTATTCATTGTACCATTAACGAAAAAGGGGTAACTTAATTATCGTTTGTAATTTTAAGATTTAATTGAGTATATTTTATAAAAAATAAAATTGTAGAATAAAAAATTTGGTATACTTAATGTATCTTCTTAGTATTTTTTCTCCCATTTTCCTATTTTCGGAGTTATTTAACTTTAAATTTAAGAACCAAATTGGAACTTTTTCTAAAAAAATTAAAAATTAGAACTTTAAACGTACTGAACAATTAATCATAATCTGTAACTCAAAATGGGTGTCATTTTCAATATTTTTCGGAACATTGATCACGTAAATGTCATTAATTATGAAATTATTTAAAATTATATTTTCAGGGTTTTATTTTTTGTCACCTACAATGAGCTAAAATAAAAACTTATCAATCAAAATTAAATTTGACGTGAGAAAATTCGTGGATAAAAAAATCAATCCATATAATTATCCCAAGAAATCAATAACGCTCTCAAAATATTCGCTTAATCATTTTGTCTCCGTAAAAATTGCAAAAACATGTCCTTGTCGCTCAACATTATTTTGCCTGTCAAAATGTTAAGTTGATAAAACTTAACTAATCCTATCGACATCGCCGATATCGGCGATCTGACCGATAACCAATCGCTCAAGTAATTACAAAAATGAGCAGTTGAGAATAGTCAATGATATTATAATGTGGTATTTATACTCATTCGAATAATATAATATTCGTTGCAACTGTAATTTTAAGCAGTTGAGCATAGTTGAGGATATCATAATTAAATGTGGTGTTTGGGCGTAAAATAATATAACTGAAAAATTTATGAAGAACAAAAATTATATATAATAATCAATTGGCTATATAATAAAGAATTTTAAAATTTGTGCACAATTATCTAATTGGACTAATATTGCGCCTCACTGCGTAATAGATTCCAAGGCTATTTTTTTTCATGATTAATTTAATATATTGTTGTAATTTTCGATGTAACAAAATTTTCCGTGTCAACTAAAATAAATAATATATAAATTTTAATTTGTGGCTATCTTATTATAATTACCATGTATTGATAAATGGAAATCATTTATCAAATTAAGAATAATATAGGTAGCATCTTTTGATTTACTTTTTGATGTATACAAAGAAAACTTATTTTTAAATTTTTCTTTTTTTCAATTGTTACAAGGTCTTCTAACATAATAGTGGAAAAATCCTACACATCTCGAAAGGAAGTCAAATAATTCAGAAGTTGGTACTTGGATAGAACGGTCATATCTATTATTATCATATCCCTTTACTACTACTGCTACTTACGCCGTCAGAGAGGAAGCATCCAAAAATTTTGGTTTCGAAATAATTTCAGTTGAATAATTTTACACATTGAAGTAATATTTTTCATATAAATATCGAAAACTTAATTACCTTTGATAGTCTTTGACTTAACTTTGGGATACTTAACTTTTTTTACCGAAGACGATGATTCATTGAATAAACTTTTGAAGTACTAAACGAAGTACTTGCCAAAAAAGATTAAAAGGGTCTACCCTGTATATTCACCAAAATATAATCTTAATTAAAATTGAATAGCTTTCGCTCAACTTTTACAGCCCAAGTCAATTGAGTATCTAATGGAAATTATGAATCAGTGAGTTTTTTTTCAGTTGAAAAATTTATTTTACTGCAGGCTTTCGTTTTACCTATTTCAACAATACCTAAAGTCATTAGCCTTGCTCATGGATATGAAGGAATCATAAATTGAACTTAATCAATATCTCTGCAGATAATGATTAAGTTCAAAAAGGTTATCCAAAATTAAAAATTAACAATTAATAACAAATTTTCCCAATATAAAATTTTCAAAATTATCAGATTCAATTTACTAGTGTATAGTACTTACGTGATGAATTCCATGCAAATAAGACATTTGATTACTTAAGCAGTTTCTCAACATAAATTTCTAGTTATTTAATTTTTCAAGGATTCTCGGGACCCACACACTCACAGCACCTGGAAAATTGCATACAGGGCCTATAAATTTTTACACAAATATGTTAAATATAGTATAAAAACGTTTACAAATGATCAAATTCGAACACATTTTTATATGAGCTGCAAAAGGGGCTTGAAAAACCTTGTTTTAAAAATTATAAACAGGTAATTCAAGTTGGCAATTGGGATTTTCTTCAAATAACTATTAAAATTTTGTTCGCCAGTAAAATTGAAGAGAAAGTCGACTGCGGTTGTCAATCAATATAACGTAAATGAAGTCAATCAATGTAACGGGATTAAAAAGAGGAAATAAATTTTGATCGCTGCTTTATTTAGGATATCCGGAATCCGGATACTACGTATACTTTAAGCCACAGACATATAAAAGATGGTATTATATCTATGCTTTAGACTAAGTACATAGAAAATTTTAATTTTAAAATGTCTGTAGCATGATATTTGATTCTTTACATATGCAACTTTATTTACACCAAAGTTACACATTTGTCTATGTACACATACCATTTATCTTTATTTTCTGAAATGTTTTCCGTAAAAGACACTTTTTTAGTATTCAGCCAAAGTTGGGACCATTAACTAATCACACATGCCTCCAATATACAATTATTGGGTTTCCATCAATTGCAATACCAATTATTTTAATTTTTTTTTTCATTTCTATCATTAATGAAGAATACAGGTAGGTACTCAAAATGTGTAAAGATTTAAAATTGTTGTAAAATGATGTTCTTTCCTTGAAAATCCTCCCCAAAGTTTACCGGATTCCAGCTCATTTGAACTAATGGCCGTTGAAGATGCCCTGTTGATATTTTCGGAGAAAATCTGACAAAAAAAATGAAAAAGTAATTCTAAACCGTTTTTGCCTTTAAACTGTCATTTTTTTAATTTGAAACTGAAACTTTCAAGAAAAAGTTTTCAGAAGTATTGTTTTCAATAATTTTTGTTTTAAATATCTTTTACATAATTGATCTGTGGGACATCTCCAACCCAGTTGCCTTCAAAATTTCCCCGCACTTCGATTAATTCAGCCAACAAACGAAAAATGGTTTTAATATGTTGTAGTTGTACATTGCCAGAAATCCAGGCTATTTTTTATTACTTTTTCTTTAAGAAGTAAGTATGATCATTAATTTATAGGGTTGTTCAGAAAAATGTTGCCACTTTAATGTATTTTAACACATTAATGCCAGTGCGTTAAACAAAGATAGTCAATTTTCTAAAAGTGGTGATATCTTACTGAACAGTTCTGTATAACTCATATTCGTTGAAAACTTTATTAAATTCATATTTTCTATCATACAGTGTGTCGCATTTAAGATGAGGACACACTCATATTTTCGTTATTTATAAGAA
Organism: Chrysoperla carnea; assembly: GCF_905475395.1. Taxonomy (NCBI): domain Eukaryota; kingdom Metazoa; phylum Arthropoda; class Insecta; order Neuroptera; family Chrysopidae; genus Chrysoperla; species Chrysoperla carnea. The sequence goes on from NC_058339.1 coordinate 49,695,261, forward strand.
TATCGATTTGAAATTTTGCACTGTCATAAAGGATAATGGGTCACATTTTTTAAGATACTATTGGTCCAGACACATAATTAGTACAAGTTTATTGAAATACAGTAGAATCTCGATAAGTTAAAGTCCAAGGGAAACACAAAATATTTTAAGTTATAGAGGTTTTAAGTTACCAAGTGTCTATGTTAGGTAAAGGTTAATATAGAGGTATGTACATGTTTCTATGTACCCTAGTTAATATAGAGGTATGTACATGTTTCTATGTAGTTACTGAGGACCTATACAGAGATTATTTATTTAAGTTATAGAGGTTGCGTCTTTTAAATTATAGAGGTTTTGGGCTCTGATGGGAAGGGAACATAGTATTTTTTGAAGTAACAGAGGTTTTTATGTTACCGAGGTTTAAGTTATCGAGATTCTACTGTATTAGAATAGATGAAATATTTGTCCAGTTTTTACATACCATAGCATACTAGTTAAAAAATAAACCTATAACTAGTGTGCTATGGAATGTAAAAACTGGACAAATTGATAATTTAATAGTGCTATGTATTCAAATATTTCAATAAATTTGTAATAATAATAAGTGTGGACCAAAATAATGAAAAAATTAATGATGCGAATTATTTAATGAAAATCGATATTTGGGTATACAAAAATATTCTTAGTTCCTTTTTCTTATAATTTTTTTTCGATATCTTTAACCATCTATGACGCTAGGTAAAATATTAAGAATCGGCCCTTTTTGTCAATTTTTGGCATAGTTTAAAATTCTGATTTCGGTTAAGTATTTTTTTAAATGTGGCCCATCTCTCTGTATGATTTTGTAAAATTTCAAATCGATATTCCTATAATAGTAATGCAAATATGAGGGTGTCTTCATCTTAATGTGACACACTGTATTAATTTAAAATCCGTACTTTCATTTACTTGTACAATAATTCCATAAGTCATCAATTTCAAGAAAGGAAATATCGTCTAACGATATAATAATTTGTAATAAAGTTTTTTTTTAAATTATGATCAGCATATTTGTAACATAAATAATCAATCCGACCCTCTGGGTAATCAAGTAGTAATTCCTTCATGTTAAATTTTTTCATTTCCAGGAATAGGAATCCTTTTAAAAAAAATTATGGGTAGTAATGCTAAAATATTAATTTTTGGAAATTTTTAATCTGGCACACTACCTTCCAAAATTTTATTTACCTTATGAAGGAGATTTAGAAAAAAAACCCTCCTTAATGGAAAGACCCTTCCCGAAAATTCACCCAAACAGATTAACCAAAGGTGGCAGAATAATAATAAATAATTCGTGATGTTTGTATTTGAGGAACATTTTAAATTAGCACATAACATTAGACCAGAGTCGGCAATTTTTTGTAATATGGTACACCTTCTCTCAGTCTAGTCCCAAGATACTAAAAAGAAGGAAATAAAAATGTAATTAAAATTTAAAAAAAATCACAACAAAATCATTTTAATTTATTTTTTTGTATATTTGGCCTTACACTTTTTTCTTTATTGAAAATATAATTTTTTTTTTAATTTCCATGTATCTAATTACATCTAATTACATCAAATTTTTTAGTCTTCTGTGTTTTTTTATTGTCTGTGAAAGTAATATATAATTATCGTTTACGTATGTGTTATCTACTTAAATTAAGTACAATTTCTTATTAACAAAACCATTTTAAAGTATATAATATTTAATTTTTATGTACAATGATCATCATACACTAATTTAAGCATGATTCCCGCCGAAGAGTACACAATCAAATGCATCCTGCTTAATTTTTGTTCAATATCTTTCTTCAAAATTTTAACCCTGTTCAATATCTTCTCGTTTAGGTATTTAATTGATCTATTGAAACAGTGGAGTACTAAAAATTTTTCCCCAATTCAAGATTTTCAAAAAGTTTTTAGAGGTTGGAATACATTTTTTCCGATTCATTTAGATTTATTGGAAATTATTTAGAATTTTTAACTGGAGGTTAATTCTTATACAGGGTGTTAAAATGTTCGAAATCTACCCTGAATTCTAAAAAATAATCACTTTTTTTCCAATTCATTTCGATTCATTGGTAATTACTTAGAATTTGTTAAAAAGTGCAAAATCCTCCCTGAATTTTAGAAAATAATCACTTAAAAAAGACTAAGACAACAGTTTTAGAATTTCCCTCGTTCAATTTAATGATGGCCTTGGATTTGAGCTTAACCACAAAGGTTACTTCAAGCTCAAGTGTATTTTTTAAATGAGATCTTATGTCTTCTTCTTGATTACTTCCACGTTCACCAACAGCATGGTAATAAATCCATGTGCGAACGAATCGCCAGATTTTTTACTCTCATCTATCTCATCTATTTATGTACAAATCCCATAATAATGTACTTTTTTGCCTAATAGTGTTGACACTTGACTTAATAAGTATCTACTTATAAATTTTAACAAATTTAATATAACGTTTCTTTTTTTTTTTACCAAATTCACATTTCTTTGGAATTGTAAACACAATTGAAACAAACCATTCTTATAATTAATCTAACAAATTCATTAATGCTTTTTTATGTATTCAGCAAATTTTTAAGTATACATAATTTTAATAAGGTACTATAGTAAATTATAATCACTATTAAAAAACGGAATATATTGGTAAAAAGTCACTTTCTTCGATTATTTTATATTTAAGATTAACCAAGTCTTAATTAAATTAGTAGTTGTTTTACTACAAATTTGTATATCTAGAAAAATTCAAGGCATTTTTGAAGGCACTATTTTAGTAGTACTTATTTTTCCTTGCTCGTACGGACAAAAAAACATAAAAAATAAACTATTTCCTATGTTTTTTTACTTTTATTCGAGATAAAAATTATTTCCTATTTTTTGACTTGTATGATCGATTTTTGATGGATCTTTTTATCAGACCAAGCGGGTAGATCAAAAAACATAAAAAATAATAAATGTCTCTAATGCAGCTTTCAGTTCAATGCTCACAGAACCCATGTAAGTGCCTAGCACCTAAATTGATTGCATTGGAACGTATCAACTTATGAAATAAAATATAAAAAAGTAAAATATGAAAAAAATATACAAAATCAGAGCGATAAAAATATGTTCTTCGATTTATTTATAAAGCTCTTAATTTTACGTAAGTTAATTTCGCTAATTATAAGTACGTGTTTTTAATATTTGTCTATACCAGCGGTGAGCAAATTCAGTTTTCGGACGCAAAAAAAAAAACTGTCCCAAATTTACAAAAAAATTTTTTAAGAATAAAAAATATCGGGATTTGTCTCTTAAGAATGCCTGCTACTTCTTACATGAAATTATCAAATTTTACACAAAATAAAGCAATCGAGAGTAAAAACTGTTTGCGCAGCACTGGTCTAGCCCACTTGTACCTATCTAATTAAATTCATTTAATTTATATACAACAGCATTTAAAATTTTCTCTGTTTCTAACAACTTTGTTTTGAAATTAATATTTTTATGATATCACTGGAATTATTTTTCCTAATATGTATAATGAAAGCGTTTCATTTGGCCACTTATACGCTTCAAGTACATTTGTGACATTAACTTTTAACACGATTAGTTTCTTCAAGCGTGGATCCAGATACTTTTTTGGGTGAAAATATGAATTTTTCATGAGTATTTTTTTGTTTCACTAGACCTTTGATTTATAAAAAAAACACCAAAAGCTTACCCATTTTGCGATTAAACTACAAATTCATAGCTTCTACTAAAAATTCTCTGGAATTTCAATGCTCAGGACGACATGTCCTAACATGAAATTGTACTGATTTTTATCCAAATCGGAACCAAAAAAATTTTCCCGATTTTACAATTTTCTTAAGAGCTTTTCGAATGAGTTTTTAATGATTTCTGGATCCTTATTACTCTGAATAATCCATAAACATGAACAATTACTTTATATTCAAGAACTTTAAATAAATACATAGTATAAAACAAAATCGCTTCAATCCGTCTGTCTGTCCCTAATTCCTATGTATGCTTAGATCTTTAAAACTACGCAACGGATTTTGATGCGTTTCTAATAGATAAAGTTATTTAAGAGGCAGTATATAGTAGAGTAAGGAGATGAAAATGAAATAGGGGTTGATAGGGCTGTATTTCAAAAACTGTGAAAGTTGGGCATCGACAAGATATACAACCAGATTCAAGAATTGTTTTTATCTATTTTTAACCTTTGAGGGGTGGAAAGACCTTTGAGGAGTGAAGCGAGAAAGTGGGGATGAAGAATCGAATATTTTCAAATATACCCAAGTGAGGTATCAAATAAAAGACCATGACGTGTACACTACAACCCCTACACAGGAGATATGGGGGGAGTCGCAATGTTGCCCAGCAAAGCGGGTAGTTCTCAGCTAGTAGAAGATATTTAAGAAACTACTCATCCATGCATTAAAGGAACCCGATTGTTGTATTATTTGGGCCACAATTATTCTAGCTACGTGCTATCCAACTGTATAATGCACTACATCTATGGGCTGCAAGTGATTTGCTAACCACTAACAATAATTATTTTATTGTGTCTCTGGATCCACGCTTTTAAAAATAAAATTGGTTATGGCCTGTACACTTAAACAAATACAGAAAAAAAATTTCATTAATAACAATGTATCACCAGTCATCTGGTGGTACATATCTGCAGTAGACCATTTCCAATCTTCGTCAAAACCATGAAGGTTAGAACTAAACCTTCGTATCAAAAATAATTGCGCCTTATTTATATTTTCAATATACGTTTTTTTGAAGAACTAAACTCCATTTAAATTAAATAACCGTGTAAAGGAAATGTATCCATTCTTTAATTTTCTAAATCGTACTTCACTTTTTCTTCATAAAAAACGCTTGAATTTCTTCTAAAGATTTACCTTTTGTCTCAGGTACACAATAATAACAATAAATTGTACATAAAATTGATATAACTGAAAAGAACGCAAAACTAGTATACATTCCATAAGCGTCCGTCATTACTTGAAAGAATTTTAACATCGTAATCGACGAAATCGGTAAACATAAACTTGTAACACATACAGCAATCGATTTTACATCATTTGCAAATAATTCACCAACCATTATAAATGGTACATTCCCTAATCCAATGTTAAAAACAAAATTATACAAAATTAATGAACATAATGGAATCCAATTAAATGTGTCAACATTTTGTTTTAAATGTTCTTTACAAAAGAGATATATTGCTAATACACCTAATGAGATGGCGCATCCTATACACGAGGATATTAACAAAAATCTTCGTCCACTTTTATCAATAATAAATACTGAGATAATTAGCGCAGCTAATTGAATAAAACATGTTATAATCGAGCCCCAATATGGGGATATACTTCCACCACTTTCCTCAAAAATATTTTGACAATACGATAAAATAGGCATTTTGCCAGTTACTTGTATCGAAAAGAATAATATACAAATTACATATAACGGTTGACGATTTTTCCGCTCCGAAATTAATTTCTTAAAAGCTACCATTAATGGAACTTTTTTTTGTATTCCTTTCGCCATACGTGTTAATTCTTCATCAACCATTGTATGTCCACGTAATTTCTCTAAAGTTTCACGTGCTTTTTCATTTTTACCACGCATCAAATAGAAATATGGTGTTTCTGGCATCCACATAAAAGTTACAAACAGTGCAACAGGAATTATTGTACTAATATAAGCGAATTCACTAATTGTTGTTAATGGTCCTACTGAATACGAGGTTAACACTCCTAGCACATATGTAATTCCCATAAATGTTCCTAAAGCACCACGTATTGATGGTTGTGCTATTTCACCAATGTAGGTTCCAATTACTATTTTACCATAACCAGAGCCTAAGCCACCAATAAAACGTGCGGTAAACAAGGCTTCGAATGAGGTAACTTGAGCGATTAATATCCATGATATAATTAATGGTATAGCACTGAATAATATACCACGTTTACGACCAAATACATCAACGGTAGCAGCCATTAAAAATACTGATGGTAGAGTTCCTAATTGCATTGCTCCTGCAACCCATGGTGATTGAGCACTTGTGATTGGTACAGGAGAATCAGCGGCTCTTAATTTTGGTAGAGATGGTGAAGACCAGCCGACTATTAATCCAGTTGAGAATTTTGTTAATGAACCTGAAAATATAAAAAAAATTTATAAATATTTACGTTTGTCTTTAATTTTATGTAATTCAAAAACATCTGTGTACTAGACATTATTCTCAAATCAGGGGAGATATTCGTAATGCTTTTTAAGCTCTCTAATTATAAAAAGTATATAAAGCATTATATTTTTATTTTTTTCGGGCGAAATGTATTTATTTAAAAAATGAAAAGGATTAAAATAGAAAATGAAAAAATTCTTAAAAAATAAGTCTCCCCCCAGTGAAGTTGTTACATCTTTTGGGCAAAGTTTCTTCTATTTATATGGCAACATCTTATTGAACAACTCTGTAAATACAATATGCATTACGCCCAAAGAATTCCAAATGAGAGGTGATTATTTTACGCTTTAAAGATATGAAATATATAAATAAATGTTATTAGTTGTAATAAATTTTAATATTTATAATAATTTTATAAAATTGAATTTTTTTATATTAAATTGAAATTTTTTTTATAGCTATACAATGTATGTAGCTACGTCCGTGTTTGATTGTATTATCTATCAAGATAATTATGGTCCAATATAATAATTATCATTAAGCTTTATTATGGCACTCCGTTTTACTTTTCAAAATCATGAAAAAATTGTTCACGTAATTATAAACAGTGCAAATAATAAATTATGCTGTGACGATGATAGTTTTATCTCAAATAGTAACAGAGTATTAAATTAATTCATATAAATAAAAAATTTACTAAATTTCGTAACCCCCAATTTCATATAAAAATTTTTGTATTATATAAATACGTATTTTCGACTACCATGAATAATAAAATTTATTTAGAGACGGGCAGACAACCGGAAAAGGGACTAATTAGGTGATTTTATGAACACCAATACCAAAATTTGTTTGGTACTATCAATTCTTTTAAGCGTTACAAACTTGGGACTAAGCTTAGTATACCTAAATATATATTTCATATATACATGGTATAAAAATCTGCGTTATATAGGAAACATTTTACTGACAATAAAATTATGCTTTGTTATTTTAATTTTATTTGAAAAACTTAACGTTAAAATAATGTAAAATGTTTTTTTATATTAATTACCTATGTATTTTAATTACCCATTTGATATGCAAAACGGTTTTAAAAAGTTTCCAACACCTGGGGTGATCATAATAGTAGGTTTTTTCCAATACTTTTCAGGCACGGATTTAGAAATTTTTAATTTTCGCAGGCAGTTTTAAAATCTATCAATGAAGACTTTCTTTTTAGTCGTAGTCGAATCTTCGAAACCTTTATTTTTTAAACTTCGTTTATCTTTATCTACGCTGACTCCGCAGGGGTTTCAGTTTTTCCAATATTGACGCTACTTTAAAGTTTCAGATTTTCCTGTGTGCCTGTTCGATTAATCTGGGCCAGGATGTTTTTCTTTTAAATTAGTTAAAGAATTTTCTAGGGAAAAATATAATTAAAGCATATTACTCATACATCTTGTCACTGGTATGGTATTGTGTTTTATATGTAGAAGCTGCAAAGAGTGTATTACGCCGATTATTGTACTATCCAAATGCGATTGTTATTAAATTATATTACACTTTAAAAGTACGTTGCAAAATTTAATAAATAAAACTCTTTGATATAACTTCAGTAGTTTTTTTTCGACTCACAAACGAACATCAGGAAAATCTACTGTGCTTTTGTAAAAGAAGAAAATAACGGCTACGAATACTGACACATCAATATCTTTTAATAATAATTGATGTGAATAAAAAATATTACGAAGCAAATATTTGATTAAGCATTAAGTATAAGAAATTCTAATATTTACACATTACATGTATAAAAAATAATACTTAAGGTAAATGTACATTATTACGGGTTAGTACGTTATTCCGGGAGTTTTTTCTTTTAATCAAAAAATAAGAAACACTAAATAAATTTTTGATTTTAAAAAATAACAGAGCCTGTAGCACTAAAATATGAACAAAAAAAATCGACTTTTGAACAAATCAAATCACTCTTAAATACTCATATCAATCGAAAAAGTGATCAATCGGTTAACATCTGGTTTTATAACCAATATGTTGTCTTTGAACGTAAGATGACAGTGTCAGATTGTTAAGCTTTTTTTAGTTTACTGGTAAGTTTATAATTATTGAATATGTAAAAATATTGATTAGAATGAATAAATAAATCGTTTTAAAGCATTTTCAAATTATTTTAATTAATTATTTTCTTTAAATTATGAATCCCGGAATTATGTTCTTAAATCAGTGATAGTGAACCATATTACGGGAGTCTACCGTAATTAGGGAAAATAAGAGGTAATTATTTTTAACTCTCGTTTAAAATTGGTGTTATAATTATTAAAATATTTTTTACTGATTGAAGCAGTAGATACCGTAGATTTTTGTGAGGTAATTACGGGATATGTTTTTTTTTTAATTTGGCATAATTTATGCTTAAATACTTGCTTTTTATGATAAGTATATAATGTGTTTTCAACTCCCGGAATAATGAGCAGAGTTTTTACTTATGTATACAATTCCGGGAGTATCACATAATAAAGGAGAAAATTGAAACTTGATTTTATTTTGTTATTTAAATTAATTATTGATGATTATTAATGCTAAAATAACTTTTACTATTATTAAAAGAATTTAAGAAAATAACAATTCTATTAACTTCATTAATTTAATAACGATAATATTTATAATACCAGTGATTTATTGTCATTACTATTTCGCAATATGTTATGATTTTTTTTAAAATTAATTAAAAATTAAAAATTTTTATTTTTCAATCAAATTTTATATGATAATACTCAATAATATTATTTACATTAAACAAAACAATTTTTTTATTTTACCTATGTTAAGTGTGTATCCCGGAATTATGTACTTTCATTCCCGGAGTCAGGTTCAAAGCCAAATTTTATCACGGAATTAGAGACAAACTCGAAGTCCAGAAAATTAACGTTTAATACTATAAATTAAAGACTTTGGGATGAAAAAATGATCAAAACTAATTCTCAATAAATCATTTTATACAACAAATCAATTTTTATAGTGGAAATATTTATATTTATTTCAATAATCAGCTTCAAAGTGGATTATGCCTAAACATCCCGTAATATGGTACATTTACCTTAGTCTTATTAGACTTGTGGCGGTAATTATTTATATCAATTAACTATTTAATACCATTATTCATTTTTCCCTAATTAATTATGTAATAGAATATATTCATAAAATGTTAATAGTTTAAAGAAGCAAACATTTATCTTGCAAACTCGGATTTAAAGAAGATACACATACTCTCTAATAAGAAACGAAATTAAGGATGTATGAGCATGACAACAATGTTTGATTTAAAGGCTCAAAATTTGTTTGTAGGTAGTCTTTTACTCAATGAATATGTGGTTAAAATTTCAGCTTAGGTATCCGTGCAAATTTTTAAGAAAAAAGTCATTAAAAATCGATATAAAATACATTGGCTCTTATGGAGGAATCTCAAAAAACGACATATTTTGGAAGTTTTTGATAATTTTCATTTGGAATGAATGAAAACAAATTTTAAAAAAACTTTTTAATAGAAAGTAAACATATTAGCAATGAATTAGAAAAGAAAAAAACTAAGTGTCACCGTCCATATAAGGGATGTAAGAGCAGGGTAGATTAAGGGTTGAAATTATTTTTATCTTATTTTCAACTTTGATGATGAATTTTGTTATAACTTCATGAATGTAGACGAAAAATAAGAATAAAATTTTTCGATATGTGTCTTGGTTTTCGAAATATCGAAAGCTAAATAATTAAACAAAATTTTCAATTTTCGATATTTTGAAAATTAAGCCAGATATCGAAAAATTTTATTCTTACTTTTCGTCTTATATCGTCAAGTAATAATATAAATTTATCATCAAAATTGAAAATATCTATTTTTAAATTTGTGCCCCCACTACCATGCTCATACATCCTTAAGTACTTTGAGTAATTAGCAAATGATTTAAGAAAATCTTTGCCATAACAAGTGAATACAGTCGAATAGCTCGTAGCTATTCTTTTAAGTCCGGTGAAGCGGGCGGCTATCAAGCTAGTAGTTTATAATAAAATAAGTTATTATAGTTTATTATAACATTTTGGATGCACGTTACAAATAACCTAAATAATAATAATAGTGTAAAAAAATAAATATAATACTAAATATATACATAAAAATAAGCATAATAGCCGTTATTACTGTTATTTTTAATATTTTTCAATGAATATCCGTTGTTTTCTGAGCAATATTTATCATTATCCTCTTCCTTTGAACGTAACAATGGGTAATTAAATTTTATTATATTAATTAAATATTACCTATTTATTTATACTTTTTGTAATCTCAAAATCGATTATTTATGATTATATATTTTAGACTTTACTTACCATCGTTATTATACTGCCTATACATAACAACCTTTATGATCAATTCATAATTAACTAGTATGAAAATCTCCTATACGAATAATCGTGGGCGAACGATAAAATGGAACATTTTCATCAAAGATGTAGAAAATTAATTTTTATATACTTTATATAAAAGAGATTTAGATGTATAAGTATAATATTTATTTAAATATTTGAACTTTAAGAGGAAAAAATAAAATTTTCGTCAATCCACTTTTTAAATTTTGTTCCATTTGCGGTATACGACATTTAACTAATTTGATAAAGTTATTTTTTACGTTTAGATATGAATAAGAGTTAAATCATACGCGTTACTAGATAATTGCATTTTTTTATTACTCGAAAAATAATTATTCGAATATAATGAAATTTGAAATATACAATCAATCTCAATATTAAACGATTGGAATGATTCAGGTTTTTGATATAACCTGCATTCAAAATTTCATTCCAAATTTTACAAAATTCAGATAGTTACCTATTGAGGAATATGTAAAATTGAGACTCAAAAATTGAATTGAAAAAAATGTAAATACCTATCCCCATATGTACATATGTTATAAATGTGAAAGTAAGAATGTTTGTTTGTAACGCTTTCACGCAAAGACTACTGAATGGATTTGATTGAAATTCTAGAATAATATAACTCACACATCATGTTTTTTAAAAAAATTAAAAAAAAAAAAAATTAAATTTAGTCTGGCATTTTATTGCGCTACCTATGACCATCATTTTTAACCATAAATTAGAGATTGCTGTAAAAATGGTAAAAATGAAATTCATGACCATCTGTTCTGATATGCTCAATGAAATATGATTATTTTACATTTAATACAAAAAGTTGGAGACTCAGTGGCGTAGCTCGCCTTGAAGGGGCCCCATATCAAAATTATTTAGGGGGCCCAAATTAAGGGTGAAGATTTCTCACAAAAGAAACAAAATTGCGTGCATTAAATTAAAATAAATATTTATTGATTGATTATAAGTTATCACTTCCTCCTAGTAATTGACCTAGCCAAACAATTCAAAATAAATATACACTTTTGTTGCCTTTTTTCGGTAAATTGCTTTATTGAAACATGTATATAGCTGAAGACGATTTCAGTTTTTCTATGCTTACGTAATTAATTAATGGCCCTTCAAGTGACATTGTGGATAACATTTACTAATTTTTGCTTGCATATGTAAGGGGCCTCTGTAGCTCGGGAGCCCCGTATCATTGATACGGCTGATACGGCGGTAACTACGCCCCTGGAGACTGTACATATATTTTACTTGTGTATAACAATCCCTATTTCTATTTAAAGTGTTATGGAAAGCGCATAAGTGAGAGCAAGTGAGGTGAAAGCTATAACACGGTGGTCTTTACCAGTCTTTACTTTTAAACTCGAAGCGGGCGGGTTTCAAGCGAGTGTTTATAAATAAGCAAAATTTTAGGAAATACAATTAATTATTGCTTTTATTAAGTAACCATGAGCCCCCTAATTATATCACAAACAAATTTTTTTTGATAAATTTTAATAAATAAATATTTTTAATTATCATATTAGTTGTGATTAATGTATCATGTGATTACATTATTATTAATTGATTTAAATTGTCAGGATACAAATAAAAATTGTATTTAAAATCATAAATTATTACATGAATATTTTTAAGATTTCACAATTTCAATCAACTGTTTTTTTTAAAGTTATCAAATAATTGACATACGTGATACTGTTAAAGTATATTCGATATAACAGTAATAAATGAAAGATAATATCTATATATTTATTAGCTATTTGTTGTATATAAGTCTGGTATGAGTCGATAAGACCACAAAATTATAAAAAAAAGTATGAAAAATAAGTCTGATGTAAAAAGATTTGCTTTACTATATTATAAACTAGCTGTTACCCGCCCGCTTCGCGTGGCCAAATCGTCATCGGATGTGGGGGTAGAATTTCATAAAATTTATTCTTAACAGCTCAAAAACGCGAAAAAAAAGCATTCTGGCCATGTTTCAAAGTATTAATAGCTATAGATTGAAATTTACGAATTTTTTCTTAATTTGACGCCCACGCACGGGCACGTCAGGGGGGTGGAATGTCACAGAATTCGTTTTTAAAAAATTTCTAAATGTAATTTAAAACATTCTGACCAAGTTTTGAACTATTAAAAGCCATAATTCAAAAATATGAATTTTTTATTCATGAACACCCCCGCAACCCCCCTTGTGGGTGGAATTTCGTAAAATCCGTTCTTAGCTGACCTCTACTTGGCAAAAGGAATATTCCTGCCAAATTTCAAGTCTCTAGGTCTTATAGTTCTAGAGATATCGTGATGAGTGACTATCTATATCTATAGAAAGTCTCCTATATATTTATAGATAAAAAAGAAACCAGAATCAGTTATTTTCTGACTAAGTAGATATTTGTATTCATTGATAAATTATAGTAAAAAATATTTTCTACAACTTTGATTTAGTAGCAGAACAATTTTCAGATTGAAAAATTTCTAATTTGTTTTATGATTAAGTAAAAATCGCCTTTCTTCGGAAATTCTCCGCTTCCTTCGGAAATTTGCTTATAAATGCGGAATAATGTAATAAAGTTTCTTTTCATAAATTATTTCTAACTGTTTGCAGAAGTAGGTATTGCAGAAAAAGGAGCATGTACTGTATGTATCAAAAAATAGTAAATAGGTTACATCTCCTACATAAATCGTAGATATGAAAGAAGGAAATCATTTCCATTTGGATACATCTGTATACGAACGTCTAAGATCGTGTAGTTTTGTTATTGAACCACTGCTTGGTTAGAGGGATATCTGGTTCCAAATTTAAAATTGTATCTGATCATTATATAATAGAAAAATTGGGTTATTGATCCAAGTTTCATTCGTCAATAACCAGTATCAAGGTCATTCTCTCACATTACCCTTAACGTCATAACTATAATAATAAACATGATTTCAAGAACGACCTTTATTTTTTTAATAATTATAGTTTATTTATTATAAACAATGTCCAATTTATATAATACAAATTATTAATATGCAAATATTCGAATTAATCAATTGATATCCATAACGTACAGTTTTCGTTGACGTGCATAATATTAATAACGTTTAATAATGAATTGTTGTTTGAAGAGCACCACAAAAACCAAATATAGATGCATAAGCTGAAAATGAAAGTCGGTGAGCTATTTTAAGTGGGATATGATTGGAAATCCAATCTAAAAAGTGTAAAATAAAATAAAAATATTTAAAAAACAGAAAAGACAAAAGAAAATCCAGTAATTTACATATCGATTTTAACAGTTTAATGAATCCCGAATAAGTCACTAGTTGTTATATAAGGCAGTCGTGATTTTATATTTTTATACCATGTATATGAAATATATACATGGTATATTAAGTTTAGTCCCAAGTTTGTAACGCTTGAAAATATTGATACTACCAACAAAATTTTGGTACAGTTGTTCATAAAATCACCTAATTAGTCCGTTTTCGGTTGTCTGTCCGTCTGTTTTTCAACAAGATAACTCAAAAACGAAAAGAGATATCAAGTTGAAATTTGTATAGCGTATTCAGGACATAAAAAGTGAGGTCAAGTTCGCAAATGAGCAACATAGATCTATTGGGTCTTTGGTCCGTAGGACCCATCTTGTAAACCGTTAGAAAAAAAAATAAAAGTTTAAATATAAAAAATGTTCCTTATAAAAAAATTAACAATTTTTTTTTGAAACATTTTTTCATAAACATAACTATTTACCCGCGAAGGCGCCAATAAGGTACAAATTAGGTATGAGGCTATCTAAGAGTGGATGATTCTTTCTTTAATTACATGACGTAAAAAAACAAACGAATGGGTCGTTAACACTGTCTCTACATAGTATTTTAACACTTAACTCAGTCAATTGTTTGTTTTCACTTGTTTAAATAAATTCTTTTTCAATATAACTCTAAGTTGAAGGAAATAAAAATTCATCAGGTCATTTTGTCGTTCAGTTTGATATTTACAGAGAAATTCTACGTTCAAAGTATCGTGCAATTTAAAAAAAAAAAATTCTCAACGAATGTTTCTTATCCCCTCATTTTATGTATCTTATTGTTAGATACTTTTTATTTTCGGGCTTGATCATTTTCTGCCTTGATTTTATCGTTAATTTTTAATGATACAGTCTGTACTTGCGTGCGTATATGATACCATTTGTGTCAACATTTAAACATATTTTTACTATGTAAATTTGATCGAGTAAAAAACAAACTATAGATTATGAATTTTGTTCTGAAATATACATTAGATAGCTAATATTTTGGTATTAAAACTGAATTAATCATTAAAATTGAGAACCTAAATAAAATACCAAAGAATTGGATAAGTATGCGGATAAAAATTCATCTGTATAGTAACGTTTAAAATAATATAAAATTTGGTGTTTATAATGAGTTTGCAAATGAAATTTTTCACGGCAACAATTTTTAACTTCATTTTCGGTCCTGCTAATATAGGTTACTCTAGCAGATTACTTTTCTAAATATTTTCACTTTTAATTATTTTATGCCTTTAAGGTGTCTAAAATGTGTGCGCAGTGTTCCCGTCTTTATTTCTATTAGAGTCTTTTAATTATAAAATTAAATAAATTTTTTGAAAATAAACGATGACGGGTAAAGGGTGTTATATATTATGACCCTTTTAGCATATGGTTTTGGAGATTTCTGATATATATTTTCATCTTTCTTCTTAATAAATCCAAAAAATTTTATTCAGAAAATCCATCCTTTTCATGCACAAAGGTCGAGATAATTAAAGTAAAGTCAAAAAGTTGGTTGATAACACTCGAATATTTAAAAAAAAAAAAAAAAAATATTAATAAGAAGTTTTAAGGTGAGGAGTACGCGGAATTTAACAATTAAATCATGCAAAACTAGATTTAAAATGTCTGCTGAGTGATCTTAATACAAGGTTAAATTGCATATAATAATTATAAACAATTAAACAAACAATCAATTTTTTTGAAGCTTATATATAACTAGCGGCTATACGCCCGCTTCGCTGGGAGTACCTAACTTTACAAACAAAATATTATTGCTTAAAGAATAATACATAACAGTCCAAATATTCACCTTTAAAAACAAATAGCATTACACAATAGCCTTCAGTCGGCTTAACTTTTAGCACATACCGCCTTAATACACCCGACTTCTACATTTTGGTAAATAACGCGAATTTACATCGAGGGTAATAAATCTAGGTGGCGAGATAAAATAACCATCTTCAAGTTTATTAAGCAAAGCTATGCAACAAATCCATTTCATCAAAATCAGTCAAGTAATTTTTTCTTGATGCGCGTACAAGCACACAAACAAACAGACGTTTAATATCTTAAATATCTTATATTTATAAAGCACCTTCAATTGAAATAACATGCCATGGGTCATAATAAACAAAAATTTCAGAACTAACAAGGTATAAAAATTGGTTTATTTACTATCATATAAACATTTATTATATAGGTACATTATTATACAGAATGTCTCAGGAGTAACGGATGCCTTTATTGTATCAGGTAGAAAATAAAAGAAGTCATAATAAATTTTAAGACTAAATATAATATGTATTATGTTTTGTTAGTGTTGGTGTTGGCGCGCGGAATTTGTTTAAATCATGCCCATTCTAAATTTTAATCAAAAATATTTAGGAACCCAAAAGAAAGCCAAATTGAATGATTTAAAGTACGAAATCGGTTTATTTGATCAATAAAAAGCATAAAAATGCGCGCCTAAATTTTTACCCCATATTTATGGATTGTTATTATTATTACCACTTACCACTAATTGTTGCGGCAATTTCAACAAATTTCTTATTCTTAACTTTTAACTCTGAATCGATTGTTGTAACAATCACCGGTTCTTTTATATTTTGTAACGGTTGTAATTTTTCTTTTTCATCATTATTCATTGATATTTCATATTTTTTATTATTTATTTCAGCCATAATAAATAAATATTTACATTAAACTTATTCACTTAATTAACTTATTATTTTTAATTTTTTTTAATTAAACTAGTTATATTTTAATTACGCATTGAGCCAACAAACAACAGATAAGCGATCCGATGATATTCTATAAACGCCGCACATATTAAAAAATATTATTTATGTGCTCTACTCGTGTTAGATATCTAAACACTACTACTATGACTATCAATAAATAATATGAACATTATTTATTATATTTCACAACTTAAATTAATAATTGCTATATAAAATAGGTCTGTTTTAGCTTATACGATAAGGCCTAAATTAATATTTTACAATTTTTTCAATATTTCAAACCTAACGCCTGACTTAATTTATTATTTGAAACTCTACTTTCAAATGTATTCTTTACTATAAATCTTTATTTGGGATCATAATAATTTTTATTTTCATCATATTAAAGTATTTTTAGGTAAGTATTTGTTAATTTCTTAACACAATAGCTGGTCCACACACACTAATAAATCAAGTCCAATAATAGCTTGTAAAATCATTGCTACGATTTATTCGTAGCTTCTTGCAGCTTCGAGAGAACAATTATCTGGCCATTTACCGGTAAGTTATACGATTAATTAATCGGTAAAATAAATTTCGGAACGATAATTAACATTTTTTTAAAATCTCATCTTGTCCTAAGTCTAATTATTTTTATTCTTGATTCCATTTATTTGATAAAATAAATTGATGGCCATTGTTTACGGAGCGTATTTTTTTTATTTTTTTTTAAGTGATTTTTTTTAATAATTTACAAGTAATTATTGAAATTATTTATTCAAATCACTTTTAAATAATAAAACTAGAATAATGAATACAATATTGCATTTAATATTTATATATCTCGCGTTATGCTTAATAGCTCCGGTAGTTTGTTGTAGATATGCTAGATGGCATTAGAAACTTATTTGGTTAATTGTCCGGTAATTTATCAGCAGTTTATTGTTAAATTAAGTAAAAAATATGTATTTTACTAGTAAAATCGTACCCCTAGTTGGAACACAGGTAAAGGATAGATAAATATTTTTAATAAATAATTTTATTTAAGGTTGTTTTTTAACAACTAGGTTATTCGCGACCGCAGAGATTTATACATTATTTACATGTTATTTTGTAATATTGTTTTTTTGAATAAGGCTAAAACTATTGTAACAGACAAATAATATTATGAAATCCTAACGATAATAATAAGTCTTATCATAATAAATGTACTTTTAAAAAAATAAAATGATAGCTGCTTATCGAATGTCGATATAGGTTATGTCAATAATATAAATAGAGTGAACTGAATTAACTTATAAATAATAATTGGGTTTTTTGCTGTACTGATTGATAAAAACGAGTTTTTATGATTCAATTTTAATAAATAATTAGTCAATTCAAAGCTACGTACTAATCGTTCTGAGGGACACTTATTGCAAAGCAAAAACAGATCTAAACTACACATTTTATGCACATTTTAAGTCATATTTTTTAGAACATAATATATTAATTTTATTATGTAGAATGCGTTTTTATTTATTTGATTCTAAAATAACTATAATCAACATTAAAAACAAGGATTTTTTTCATTTTATATATTCTTGTCACTGGTTTTCTCAATTACTAATATACAACATCATTCTTTTATTACATAAAATATGTAGGTTGTTGTTTTCATCAACACGCGCCTGCGAATTGATTATAAACAGAATAAATTAAAATTTCAAAAGATGAAAATAAATACATTTTTATTGATACTTCATTATGTATTTACTTGTATACTATAAATTAACATATATTTATGTAACTATCAATAATTAATAAGCACGTGATTTTGAATACTTACTATAAAAAATAATATTTTTTATTAATTTTCTACGTGCTTAACCGACTTTAAGGCCTTTATAATATTTGCAAATTGAATCATATATCTCTGAAATTAACTACTTATATGTGAAGTGAATGCAAATGCAAATGAAAATACATTACGGAATTGTGTTCTGTAAAGAAAATCCAATCAGAAGAGTCTAATATCTTTTGAGCTGTCTGAAAAGCAATAAGTGCATTTTTGTTTAATAGATGGCAGTGAATTCTTAGTTTGGACAACGCTACTACGAAGTAAAAAGTATCTTTTAGTTCGTTTCCATGGTAATATTGTTGCCTTAATTGCTTTATATATTGTGATTTAATTGCAATTTTATAATTGTTTATTGAATAAAAAGCAAACAAACTTAATTATTTATGGTTAAAGCTTATCGTGTAGCATAATCTTAAAAATGATTAAAAAAATTAAATCCAATCAAATAAAAAAAAAAAAAAAAACATTTACGCTTCTACTCATTTTACGATTACATTTCTGAGCATAGACAAAAGAGTAAGGGTACGAAAATTCAATTCATTTCCACAAATAGATGGTTCTTTTTCGAATAATAAATTATTTAGAATTAACTTACCAAAAATTGATGCAATAATTTGTAGATAATATGAACTATTTAATTTTAGAAACATTTCTATATTACTTAACAAATTCAATGACTTACTTAACAAGACAATCAATTGCTACAAAATTTTGTTTCAAAATAACATCCTGAATAAGTAAAAATCATAAAAATTTGAATTTTGATACTATAAATAAATTTCTATTTACTCTATAAAAAACAATACCTACCATATATTAAGTAAATAGTAAATACGTAAACTGAAATGAAAAATTCCAGACCTTTGAGTTTTGACGCAAACCCACAAAATTAATTAATTTCAATAAAATTAATCACAAAACAACTAAAAGTGCACTTAATAGAAAATCATGAGAAGAAATATGCTTGTTCTACGCACACTATAAATGCCAGATCCAGGTTATCATTTTCAATTCGAACTCGTTTAAGAATGCCTTATTTATATTAGTATGTATTGATATCCTTTAGAACCCACAATAAAAATATTTAGCTAAATTAATTAAGAAATTTTTAAGTTTTAAAAGTTTAATGCTATTGAAGAGGATTCGAAACCGGTCTAGCTAAATATAAATAATAATTTTTCGTTTATTTAGCTAAATATTATTATTGTGGGTCCTGAAAGGGATATATTTTACAAAATGTCTTGACAGTGATAATACTATGTTCATAGTTTCTATGAAACAATGATTTGGTCAAAGAATACAATAATTTCAATATGGCTTATTTTTGAACCTTTGAACACGATTTTTTTAAATTATTTACTATCAAAACTGAAGTGTTAAAGTTTTCAAATATTTATTTTATTTATAAGAAGTGATGAAATCATTCACAGATGAACATTGATTTATTTAAAATTATGCAAACTTTTTGAGTACCAAACTAAAACCTGATGATAAAATTTTTTAATGAAATACAATAAAATTATATAAAAAATCAATCTTTATTACGTAAAACTATTATAACATCTTTAAATTCTAAAACTATTTTACACAATTAATTAATTATTTTTTTAATAATGAAAGTAGTTAATAAATATAAAAAATATTAATTTACGTCAATTTTTTTGGTATAGATAGAAAATATAGAGCTATACATATTTATTACTAATTTGAGGCACAAATTTAATACATACTAAATTTTAACATAATTATTTTATAAACTTTTTAAACAATAAGTGAAAAATTATAATTAGAAAATCTAAAAATAATTTTAAGATTTAATATTTTTATTTTATTTTTAAATAATCGTAACATATTTTTTGCTAATTTCATTTTCTTATTAAATTTAAATTCTATACCTATCAGACAAAGAAAATAGGAGTATTAATTAATTATTATGAAGGTATGAGAGAAAATAAAAATGTTATTATTCTGTTAAGATGATTTATTGCTCTTTAAAGTGAAATATGTCAAACAATCGACACAAAATGTTTCACAGATAAAAGCTATTTCATTACTATTGAATGCAAATTTTTGGAGATCTACTTTAAGAACAAAAAAGATTATCTCTAGTCTGCTCATTTAATTTTCAATTTAAATGCCAACTAACTTTTATTCATAAAATATCAGAATGCAATAAAATTTGTGCTTATGGAATTTCATTAATAAAAGTCAATTTATTATTTTAATAATGTCCCGTTTTCTTTGCCAATTAATTTATTTTCGTTTTAATAAAATGAAAATGTTTTTTAAATAAAATAATTAATTATAATTTTTTTATATATAATTCCGTGTTGAATAATTATAACGTTTTACTTTATCACAATATCACATGAAAAACTTAAAATTATTACGGAATTTTTTTGTTTATTTTTTCTTAGATATATATTTATTAATATTTGTCTTTTAAAAAATATTTATTTGTAGTATTTTTATTGTATTTTATAAATGGCACTATCTTTTTTACATTTCTTATCAAAAACTAGATTTGAAACGAATACTGATTTTAAAAAGATATACAGGCCCTACATGTTGGTTATCTTACAAAATGCATATTACATTTCAAAAACAAGTACAATTTTTTTTAAATTGATTTTAAAGTTTATTTCCTAGAAAAAAGTAATTAACATTAACATATTCCTTTATAATCCAAAGTCTTTAATAGCACCCTCAAAACGCCTAAGACATAGTATGGGTACAAAATTTATCTGACTAGTCAGAATATCAGATAAATTAGCCTTATCTTCAACTAATTATGGCTTATTGACAATCGTGCTAGATTTAACTCTTCAAAGGGCTCCGACTTCTTTCACCGTCCATAGATTTTCCTAACTAAACATACTTAAAACTAAACTAACTTCTAACTTGAACGTTTTCCATATTTGTAGTAACATAATTTTAAATCCCATAAAAACGAAATCCAATGGTTCTCAAAATTTTTTTTATCATTTTAAAATTATATTATTAACACAATTTGAAGATTAAAATGTGCGTTTTAAATATATATGTAGCCTCTGATATTTGACGCCATGCCATGCACTAGTTCAAGGAGTAAGTAAATGCGCCCTATTTACAAAGACACAACAATATTCTTATGTTCCATTTGATAATATGATGATTTTTACGGTTAGCACAGACGTATGATCTTGCAGGATTTAAAAAAAAAAACTTAAAAAGAGTTAGCTTTATTTGACTTTTATTTTAACTGAGTAAGCTTTATTTGACCCAAAAAAATACATGTACTTGACCACGAGTAAAATGATTACTGCTATCAGAACGATTTTATGAGGAAAAATCCCGTGGGGTAAATATTTACCCCGGTTTGTAGTTTACAGATATAAAAATAGGTTTCTGGTTCTGGATTTAATACACATTTGCATATCTGAATCAAAATTTCAAAAATGTATCGTGTCCAAAAACTATGCTAATATGATCATTTATATAAGTAAATCATATGTTTTCATATACATTGTATCTGGAAACAATTAGTAATTAATCGTATTAAAGATTAATGATACTAGAGCTATCTTAAATTTCGAAACTACTTGAACTAAAGTTTAAACACAAATTATAATTCAATAGCATACACTTGGAAAATCATGCTGAATACCAAATCAAAAAATTTTAAAAATAAATTATACTTTTTTTAGCATAAGTTACACGGTAAAGTTAAATTTTGTGCAATGTTGGACTTGTAACAGGTCGATAACTATTCTTAACTGTATAAAACCGTCACATGACTAGTCAACTGGTCAGCTAGGCAATTTGTATCACGTAAATGTAATAAAATGCTATACAAAAAATCGTAACAGATAAAATTTATACGTCAATTTGGATAATCTTTCAAATTTGTTTATGTTTTCTTTTTAAAAAGCACCGTAAGGTTATGGTTGTATAAACAGAATCTGTAATTAATTTTTTTCACGATGAAAATTTTTTTTGAAGCTCAATCACCGATTAATTTTTTTACAATGTACATTATTGTGAGTTCTTCCGTAAGGTACTGTGTTAAAAATTGTAGAATGAAATAATTCACAATTTTGCCCCGCAAGAGACCCCAAAACTGTGTTTGTGATCAAGGGAGTTTGAACTATCATTTACCGATAATTCACACTTTCACCTTACTTGCTCAAGCAGGTGAACCACCTTAAGAATTTTTCACATAATACACATTGTGCGATTCCATTTTATAAAATTAAAGGTACTTATAATAATGACGGTAGAAAAAATTTTTATCAAAGAAGAAATGCATAATTAGAAGGTCAGAAGTTGTGGAAAAGTTGGAACTCGAATTAGAAGTTGACGATAACCTTTGACGTTTACTAAAGAATTACAAATTTTGAATAAAACATTAAATTAATCACACATTTTTTCCGGAAAATAATCAACAAATTTTTGTATGCCGTTTTATAATTTATCATGGTGGTAAATACCCTAATTTCACTTCACGAATATACATCCTATTATTTCCATTATTCAGACAGGTATGCTTAATGATTTTTCAGTAACTTTCTATTTATATTTGATTGATTTGATAGGAGAAAGACTTCCTGTGCCTATCAATTTGTATAATAGGTAAAGTTTGTATATTTTACTGGATAAATTATGAATAGACAACACGATTTTTGAGTATATCCGAAACATATCCCAAACATTGTACATAAGATTTTAAGATCAACATTGATGGTTTCATTTACTTAATCGTACGTTACTACATCGTATAGCATTGGCTTTAGGTGTACTTCAAAAATTATTACAATTATCAAAAATAATAATACTTGAAATTTAAAAAAATAAAAAAAAACATAAAATTGATAAATATTATCAATTTATTTCTTTAAAGATTGTTGAATTTCAGCTAAAGTTCTATTTTTAGTTTCTGGTAACATAGTGGTAACAAATACAAAACTAATTAAACAACATATTGAATATGCACCAAACGATACATGTACACCACCAAAATTATCACTTAATATTTGGAACATTTTTGTAGCAACCACAGATGATAATGGGCCACATAATGCTGTTAAACAGACAGCAATAGCTTTAATATTCGATGGGAACAATTCACCAATCATGATAAATGGTAAACAACCTAAACCAAATATGAACATTACATTAAAGAATAACATCATGGTTAGTGGAATCCATTCGTATGATGATAAATCATAATCCGTGTATGCTTTACAATAAAAGAATATACTCATTGATGCCATGGCAAATGAGCATGAACTAGTTGAGATCATAAATAATGGACGTCGTCCCGTTTTATCCACAAGTACCATTGTTAATAATGTTGCAATAATTTTCAAAAATGGTATAAAAATTGGTGCTAATTCTGGTGGAATACCTCCTAAATGACAATCTTCTAATATAGTTTTTGCATACATTATATTTGGTGTAATTCCACTTAATTCTTGTGAGAAAAAACAACCACACATTAGCAACCAACATTTTAAATTAATACGATTGCCAAATAGTTCTCTGAATCCTTCCATGTATCCTAAACGTTGATCAATCATACCACGTATTTCACGCATTTCACTGTCCACATCATTCGTACCACGTAATCGAATTAAGGCTCTACGTGCGTGTGCGGTTTTATTTTGTAGTACATAATAATATGGTGATTCTGGCATCCATACAAATGTTGCCAGAAGTAATAATGGTACTAATCCTGATATCCACGCTAATGACTGATATGATACATATGGTCCAAATGCGTACTCGTAAAATATACCTAAATTCAATGTACATACTAAAATTGAGCCAAGTGCACCTCGAATACTTGCTTCGGATATTTCACCAACGTACATGAACATTGTTGCTTTTCCATAGGTTTCACCAATTCCACCGACAAATCTTGCAAGGTATAACATTTCTGAAATGATTAAAGAAAGAATAGTTAGTTTTAAAAAAAATGTGTGTTCTTTAAAAAATTTATGCAATACTTATTAACACATAAGTAATGTAGGTTGCATAAAACCTCTATTATACCAAAGTAAAGAAAAAAGTATACTACACATCTAAGGAGTAAATTAAAGAATGTCTCAGATCTCATGTTCACAAATATCTGAGACTTTGGTAATCGAAAAAAATAGACTCGGAAAAATAGACCGAAAGTTTTATAGACCCGGAGTATTTATTGTAATTACGAGTTGGTTGGGTTGAATTTGTCAACTAGGGAGGAGTCAGTTGGGTTCTATTACAGAATTTTGTTTCGGTCTATTTTTTCCTAAATCCGTATTTTTGGTACTCCTAGAAAGCTAGAATTGTTTTCATCAATCGTAATAGCGATTACTTATATTAAGTACCTATACTTGAGTTGTTTTATCGAAGCCAACATTTAAAAAAACAAAGTAGATTTTTAAGGCACGCAGATTAATTTAAGTAGTTCGACTTTAAATTCTGATTTAAAAATAACTTATATTTAGCAAAAATATAAATTCGAATCAATTAAATTGTGATATCAGGCTCGAAAACACACTTTAAAGATCAAAAATTTGTTCTCGATAAAACAACTCAAGTATATATTTATATTACAATATTGGGACACAATAATAATAATATTTGTTTTTGTTCCAGGTTTGTATAAAAGGTTTATCGTTTTTATTTTTGATATTTTTAAATAGGTATTAAATTAAAATTGTGAAAGCATAACCGTATTTACAACATAAGTTGAAAGTAAGTGGGCTCTTTTATTGAAATCATACAAGTTATATATTTTCTTGCAATTTAATGAAAAATTAGCACTTTATAGTTAAGTAGCTTCAATAACGTTTGAGTAAAATTTGCTAATGTAATTAATTTTTAAAAGTTTACTTTTCCGCAATTAAAAGCAAAAATGTGTGAAGAAGGAAATTAGTATATTTTGTTTACTTCATTTATTATCCGAAAAAAAAAAATAAATTCATAATATTCTTATACATAGGTATCCATTTTAAATTTTAAGACAGAATTTATAGAATAGTATAATACCTTCAAGGCTGCAAAGTAAGAAAAGCAGAGCAGCTTTTATTAAAAGGGCGTGACATTTATGGTATGTCTGGACCAACTTTTATCTTGGAGTAGATCTGAATTTTCGACTGCCTTTTGTTCCAAGAATATATTGTTGCCTTAATTAAAATACTTTACTCTTAAAATAAGCTCTGATAGAGCCCAAAAGAACTAAAGACAACAACGTGGCAAGTATTTAAAAGTATTTTCAACGAAATGTCGCATTTTAAATGTATAAATATTCTGAATAGTTTCAAGCAAAGCAAATGGA
The DNA here is from genome assembly GCF_905475395.1 of Chrysoperla carnea. Taxonomy (NCBI): domain Eukaryota; kingdom Metazoa; phylum Arthropoda; class Insecta; order Neuroptera; family Chrysopidae; genus Chrysoperla; species Chrysoperla carnea. The sequence continues at coordinate 49,721,021 of NC_058339.1, forward strand.
AGAATTGATCTGAATAATTTTTGTTCAATTATTTTACACATAACATAAATTTTCCAGGATATAATTAATAGATTACACTACCAGTTGACGAAATACCTTGTAGGTATATTGTGTAATGAATGTAAAAGTTATCTATTGCACTCGAGAGTGGGGCTAGAAATTTACAGTTAAAGCTCGTGTGGGCAACTAATTCAGCAGGGAAAGCTCTGTAACTCTAATATTTATAGAGACATTTACGGCTTTCGATACCTAGATATTCCGATTCACTATATATGTGCTTAAATCGTTACCACCATGATAGTTATTGCAACATGAAATTTTTAATGAAGATAATAACTTCGCTAACTTCGCTTAGATTAGGCAATTTCTATCGGCGGGGTATTTTATAAATTATTTTTTCCATTTGGAAACCATGAGAGTATTTGGAAAAGTAACTTCTTTATCAGTTATGTAATGGCCTGTTGCTCTAATACTTCAAATAAACATATTATCTCGATTGAGATTGTCAGTATGACAAGTTTTGCTTAATGACAAAATTATTCAAAAATTTGACATTGTATCTCCCTAACTATAGCCGTAGATCAGGTGTGTACAGTATGAGATCGTTAAATAACTAGGACTACTGACTATGCCATACTACTCTTATATTGCATCATTTTTTTCACAATATTTACTTCGGAGGAATTAATATCACTAACAATAATAATAATAAACACGGGCCACTACGTAATGCACACTTTAATTTATAAAAATTGATCCAATTTGACGATTTGTGAACAAATGTTTTTCTTTAAAATATGATCCTTAATTAGACAAAAGCAGAGAGGATTAGGAATGCAGCCACCAGTAAACTATTCATAGGCATGTTAATAAACAACATCGATAACTCCTCAACCCGAATTTGTTATCTAATACCCGTTACTCGTGATTAGCAAAATCGATATTGATCTTACTGTCTTAGTCTCGTACTTTCTGCAAGACCAAGAAACAAACCATACTTGTCGCTGCGAGAATTATACGAAGAATCGATGTTTTCAAAGCGTTCGATGCAAATTCAAAGCCTATAATGAAATATACATTAAAATTTTCCACTATTATTCATTCAGATAGGTTCAATTTTTTTTAAATTGGGAATATGCATGACTATTCCTATATATTATATAGGAACATGCCGCCCGGATTCTCCTCATTACTATTTAAATATGTTTCATTAAATCCATGAGTCTGCACTTGTATTTTTTAATTACAAAATTTAATTTCAATGTCAATGTGTTTAAATTCTTTTGATTTGATTTATTACATAATATATTTTAATAAAATACTTTTGTAATCAAATCAGAAAATATTTTTTAATTCACTTTAAATTTGGATTAATTTTTTCAAAGATACCTATAGAATTAAAAAAGTTATGTTAGTAAGCTGCTTTTCTTTAAATATCTTTCATACGATTTTTAAAAAAATTTTGAGCAATTTGGGTGAAGACATTTCGACGACATAGCCCACAATACTTATCTCTGTGTACCTACAAATATTCCTATTCCCAAGATAATAGAATAAAATTGATAGAAAAGTGGATATTGATTGCAGATTGGATTGTTTCTAATTAGGTAGGTACTCGAGTGACTTTTCATATGTATTAACTGATACTCTCATTGACTGATGAAGAGCAAAATGTAAGCCAGCATAGGCGGTTGGTGGCTGATACCGGTAGTTGACTGGTAGGTTGCATAATTAAATAAATAGAAGATAAAAACAATAATATATATTACTTCTTTTGATTGTAATGAAAAAGAAGGTAAAATTCTCATTATTTTTACAGATATAAATTAACAGCATACATAAGAATGGACAGAATTGTATACGAAATTAATAAGTCCATTAGAGAATTTAATTTTAAAACAAAAAGTACCTCTTTGATAAAACCAAAAATCCCTTGTAGGTATAAGTCAGTCGATTAAAAATAATATTTTTGGTTAAAGCCTATCAAGGTCTTATGAAGAGTTTTAAAATATTCTTTTGATCTGTGGATACGCGAGGTGTAAAGTGATATACTTTTGAAAACGGCTAGTGAAACATGGGTACCTATACTGACTGAGTATATTATAATGGACTTTTGTGTAATTATTGATATTGATTTATTTTTATTTAATTACTAATATTTCTTTGACTTACAAATTTGTCCAGTAATTTGAAGTTTTTGAAAATATGGCATATAACATGTTTTTCTACTTTTGATAAGTTTTAAAATTCACATGACCTCTATCCATAGATATTATCAGCAAATTAAAATTAAGTATTTAAGTAAACATTCTTTTAAGGCACATAAAAAGCGGAATAAAATATTCTTTCTCAGGCGCCAGGAATCGAGCATAAATCCGAAGGAACACTTAAATTACATATGAGCCTCATATTCACTAGGATACGTCTAATTATTTATTATTATTATTTTTATATCTACGTGTAAGGTAGTAGGTTTCAGAATTTAATTTCTGCATCTGTCAAATGGGCACCACTGTCTCCCAATTTATCGGGAATCTTCAATGGCTTATTCAACGACTGCTAACATACAAGAAGAATTTAGGAATCGAATTATGGAAACTGCAACAACAATAGTTATCTATTAAATTATTCTGAAACCCTTTCTATAAACAATATTATTTTGCAAACACAATTTGTAACCTTCCATTATAGAGAAATCCCAGGCATCAGGAGACAGACCTCCAATTATATTTATAAAGGTCTAATTAACGCCTACAACAGTTTTCTTAGAATGTATGCCTGTAATTAATATCTACCTATATTATTTAATTCAATGCAATGTATTATTCTGTATATAGATGTAAAAATGTAATTTGACCTTTTATCAGCGATTGAATATTGAAAAAAATAAACCAGTCACAGGTCCTATCAAATTTAAGTCGTTAAAATATCGATAACTATGTTTCATGAACAAAATTTTGTAGAAAGTTTGTGGCTTTAGGTTATTGTTAAATTATGTGTTTGTTGAGTTATTTGATCAATTTAAAGAATAACTCTACTTATTAACTGAAAGTAGTGCGACTATCGCAACTTCAAATAGATCGATTTTTTGTTTATATGATATTCAAATGCTTATACATTAATTTTGTATTTTTTAGAGGGGAAGGTGGGGTGAAGTCGCTGAAGCCTTTAAATAATTATTTAATATTAAAATGCTCTTTATGTAGGAATCCCAAAAAACGACATATTGTGATAGTTTTTGATAATATTTTCTTGGAATGAAAAACGTAAATTTAAAAAAAATTATAAAATTTTTATAATTGATCATTGATCAAAACATTGACCCTAATTTCATTGTTGCTATCCCAAGTTTATACGCCGATTAAATACAAATTTTGAGTTGACACCTTTAAAAGACTCACGCGTAGTTAAACAGTTAACTTAAATCTAGACCAGCAAGTCAGTTCAGGTATAAGTAAGCTGCACAGCAACAAACACCAGAAATAATAGGACAGGTTACTCTAGACCACTCTAGACACTGTTTTCAAAAACAACTATCAGCTGAGAACAGGGGGAGGGACAATGCAGAAATGCGACTCGTCTGTTTCGTAGTTGATTTTTCTCGTCATAAATGACATTTAAAATGTCATATAATCATGAGCTTATAATCCAACTTGTTCTGTGTAAATGAGAAATATAACTGCAGAAGATAGCTTATCACCTTTTTAGAAAAAAACACACACCTTTGAGCGAATTATCTATCAGAAAATGTAGCTATTGTTTTTTTGTACCAAGGCGGCAATTGATTTTTTGTTTCAATTACGATTTCACAGCCATAATGTCAAAAATCGCTTCCAATATACTTGTTTAGGTACTGACAACATGTTCAAAAAGTTCTAGCGGTTTCGCATATATCTTTTTTGAAATAAGTAATTTTCGAAAGAACAAAAAAATATCTTTCTCGTGAGATAATTCGAAAATTAAAAATTTTCGAAGGTAAAATATTCTGCTGAAAAGAGCTAATCTTTCACTCTTTAAACTTTTTTCTGTAACTTTATTATTTTTGGAGTTATTTAACGATAATGACTTTTTTTCGAAATTTTTTTTTTGTATTTAAATGCAATATTTAAATTGCAAAAGTTTATATTTGAAACTTAAATAAAGTAAATTTTAAAGCGGCAAACATTAATTTGGTTCGTATACTGTACTTCAAGATAAGGACTAAGAAGTAAGAAAAAATTTAATAAACGAATGTTGTTCTTGGTGAAGATTGAGAAAAATCGTTGAGTTGACGCAGCTTTTGCGTGGCGAATTTTTTATTTTTGAATTTTACAGCCTTGAATAAAATGAAATACGAATTAGTTAGGCAATAGGAATGTTGATTTGACTAAGACTATTACTTCAATGTTCAGACAAAGTATAAAATAAGCGATAATATTAGTACCTCCGTATACATACAGCCCATAGAGCATAATATAGAACAAAGACCAGAAATCACAAAATAATCTATACAAAAGTTGTTGAATTTTAAAAGGCAAACGTAAGAATGGCCTTGACTTTGAATTTGTAGTTTGTAGGTTGACGACTTTGTAGGTTATACCTTGAAATTTTCTAATGATACCCATATTTTTACCTCAGTTTAAATTTTGAAACTTAGTACAGGTACAAATAAATGAATAATATTAATGTATTCTCGAAATTTCTAGTTGCCCAGAAAAGGTGAAATGATCCACCTTCTAGTTGCCCAGAAAACATTTTCAAAAATGACAATTTTTAAATCCATATACACTCTAATGATTGAAAAATAAAAAAGACGCGACGGAAGCTTGTCACTTGTCAGTCTTCAGCCATTATAGCTTGTCTGCTGTATAGCTCACTGCACCTTAATTTGCACATGGAGGTAATCATAGAAGATGAATGAAAATTACAGAAAATATTCATAAAAACATAACAAAAAGATATTTTGTACATAAAAAGTGAAAGTTAAACACAAAATGATAAAATAAAAAAAATTAATTGGCAAACCTGTATATAATATCAATTTTGTAAGTATTTTTATAATTTAATAAATTTATAATTCATTGCAATTTATAAAATTACCACCTTTTGTTAACTTTAATTGTTTGTACAACCCATTTTGAAAGTATTCATCCGATATTTAAAAGGATATATGACTTGGAGTTTGAAGTTTATTGGAGTTCTTATAAATTCCAAAGGTTCTTTCAATTCAATTAAGTTAGAGGGTTGAACTTTTGTCTTACGTTAATTTTAAAATTGTGTCTTTTGGTAATATTGATTCACTGGTCTCTCTTTCTGCCTTTTTTGTAAATATTTCATGTATTTGTAATATTTACATCTAGTAATAAGCCACATATAATGAAGTGGAAATATGACCATAGTGATGGGGCTCTGTTGCTTAAAAGTTTTTTATGGCTTATTCTACACCTAAATTGTTCCTCAAAATTAATTACGCAAAGCTTAAACGGCTAAATTATCCATTGTTTTTAATCCGCTTGTATATGTCTCATAAATATATGACACCGGATGGCTAAAAATAACTATTATCATTTGGTAAATACATTTATCAGTCAAGATTAATACCTATTTAATTACCATAAATAATTATGAAAGAGAAACTTCATTGTAAGTATTTACTTTAATAAAATAATATCAAAATTTGACTGAGATCCGGAGAAAAGGTCCAGCTTTTCCAATTTTCCAGTAACAGCGTCAGAATCACTGAAATGTTATATAGAAAACCATATTCGTAAACCATAGAATATTTTTATAAACAGAATTTCCTTCATAAACTTTCCTAGATATCTTATTTTACTCTTTAGAGGAAAGCGGGAGGCTAAGTTCAAATCCTTTTTTTTTCCTGTGCTCAGCTATAGACCTTATATGAACATTCTTTTATAGTTTTGAAGAAAATAGACACCAAAATTTTGATCTAATTTGGTCCCCAACGGGTAAATAGTGATGTTTACAAAAAAAAGTTTCAAACAAAAGATATTTATTTTTTTATAAGGAACATTTTTCATGCCTAAACTTTTGTTCTATCCTTAACGGTTTACAAGATGAGTCCTACGGACTCAAGACCCAAATGACTTATATTGCTCATTTACGAACCCAACCATACCTATTTTGGTCCTTTTCGTTTTTGAGTTATCGTGTTGAAAGACAGACGGACAGACAATTGGAAATGGAAAAATTAGGTAATTTTATGAACACCTATATCAGAAATTTGTTCGTAGCATAAACATATATACAAGGCGTGGAAACACATCTAAAAACTAATAAAATAATTATTATTTTCAACTCAGTTATCAAAATTATATTTTTTTAACTAAAAAAGTATTAAAATTTTGTTTGTTAATTTCAACTAATGGTACTAATTTTTTAATTAGTAAGTGGGGGTATTCAGCAAAAAGCCATCAAATGAGCCCCTGTCAATCTCATTGTTATCATGTTTGAAAATGATTGTAGGGACATTTTTTTCTAAATATTATAATAATTAAATTAATAATTTTCCCACTTTTCATAATATTAATATTTAAAATATGAATAAAATGACACTTTTATATCCTTGAAATTATGATTTTTTATATTACATAATTGAAAGAGGTCATAAAATATACCGAAGACAAACTGGTTAATTATCATAACTTATTATCATTTTTAAGTTATTACTATAATTTTTATTAAATAATAATATTACAGATTTTCATAATAATAAACCAATTACAAATCGATATTTGTTTCATTGTAAGTTGTTGCATCTAACTAGTGGAGATCATATTGACAAAGAGATCTCCAAGAATACGTTTGTTTCCGGTAAGAAAAGCAACACCTATAATTTGCCGGCATACGCTTTATTGGAGCCAGTAAAATCATATATACACACAAATGGCATAAAATTAGAGAACATGACGAACTTAAAATTTGAACTATAAGAGATCAATTTGATCAAAAATTCAAGATGAGCAACTTGAAAAACTCCCTTAGATGCTTCAAAAGGGTTTAAATTTTGTAAAGTCTTCATTTGCAAAAAAATGGTCTATTTGATTTTGGGAGATTTTCAGACCCCTAGAAGGGAGGGGGAAGTGCATAAAGGAGTTTATTAATAAAAATATCTTAAATTTTGGATTAGGCACTTTAGGATTTTAACCTTTTTAAAATCTTTTTTCTTTATCTGATTTACTTTACGATATAAAACCCCTTCACGTCAATGGGCGGGAGTTAAAACTAAGAAATTCCGCTTTAAACCATATAGACTTTTTTTAGGATAATTTTCTGAAGCCAATGCAAAAAACCACAAGTCAAACACCCAGCAAATAATTTTTTCAAAGGAATTAAAAAATTCTAGGTTCGTTTATTGTACTATTTATCCTCTTATCATTTTTCTTAACAATAAGTTTATGGTGTTATTTACGTGGTGAATTGAAAATTAACAGATTTAATTTTGAGAGTTCAAAAGTTAAGATAATTACTAAAAACATTGATCACAGAAAGTATGATCAGAAATATCTACGTGTGTAATAAAACATTGAAAAAAATTGATAAAAGATGTTTACGACAATTTTATAGCATTTGATATGATAATATTTTACCAATATATTTTTTTATCACTAAGTATTATGTGTTTATGACTATTAGATTACGATTATGAAGGTTTTTTTTTCAAAACTTTATTATCATAATCCAGACTATTTAATATGTCATCAGCTGATCATTGAATTGAAACTGTTTAGGCGTTGCGTACCATTCTTGTTGGTACAGCCTACATACTAGGATTTTTTCTTCCTTCGGATCTTTATTAAATAATGTTATTTTATATTATTTTATTATTAATAATTAGTTTATGTTCAATAAAATTTAATGTTACGAGCTTAAAATTGATTTGAATTGATTTGAACCGCATTATAATTTCAATAATTTCAACCCTAAATATGAAAAAAGATCGAAGCCATGTTATATCGAGGTGTAATTTTTTTCTCAATTGACGCCAGAAAAAAGTCCCATTTATTCTCTTTAAAAATCAATTTCAATTTTGCTAATTTTTTTTTTCTGCGAAAAAATTGAAAATATAATAGAGAACAAAAATCATTTAACTCGCATCATCGTCACGGGTCACGATCCATACATATTATTACATACATATTAGTACATTAAAAACAATGGTTACACCCGATCACTGGAGTTAAGCAACATTGAGCACACTTAGTTCTAGGATGGGTGGCCGCTTGAAAACCCTGTGTGCTGTTGCTTTTTTTTATTATTTATAATTTTTTTTTATTCACACGTTAATAATTTCAATTTCAAATTATGAAATTTTAATTATTTATACTATAATTAATTAAAAAATTGAAAAAAAAAACTTTTATTTCAAAGTTTTAAGTTTTCACTTCCGTCGACAGTCCCCAATGACTAACCAGTAGATAGTCAATGACTGACTATCTTTTTTTTAATTACAGCGGAATAAGCAGAGAAGTTACAAACAACACAAAATATAAATGTTATAAATAATATATTGTTGACATTACCTACTGAGGTTGCCTGATAAATTAAAAACCATGAAATGAAAACAGGCAGTGAACTTAATAATATTGCTTTTTTTCGTCCAATAATATCAACAGTAAATGCTACCCACGGTACGGCCACCATATTGCCTACCATAACCATACTGGCAATCCATGATGCTTGCGAACTCGTTACACCACCAGGTATAGGTGATTCTGCACTTTGTAATATTGGTACTGATGGTGACACCCATCCCATTAATTGACCAGTTGTAAATGTTGCTAAGGCACCTAGAATTAAAATAATAATAATAATTATTATTTACAGAGAAATTTAATTTTTTAAATCTGAAAAAAAAAATTACAAAAAATAATTTTATCAAGATAGTTTAATTCTGTTTAGCGTATGCCAAAAATGTTTAATAGAAGGTCAGATAATTTGAATGGGTTTATAACTTTATTAACGAGTGCAAGATTTCTATTACTCTGGTGTCTATTGAGAGTAAAACCTCCCGTGTTTGTTTGTGTGGACTATTTTATCCCTGTTTTAGCTGGAGGAAAATCAAAGCGGTGTAGAACTTTAATATTTGCGTTCGGCAAAAGTATGCTTCGAGTTCCACCACATATCTAGATTCCAAAAAGGGTCTTTTAAGATAAAATTGCGCTCTTAAGATAAATTCTTAACAATGAAGAAGTTTATTAACTAACTTTTCGGTACGTCAATCAATAATTAAAATCCCATCAGATGGAGGAAGTTTTTTTGTCTTTAATAAATATATCTGGCCTAAAATGCTAATGGCGTATGAATAAAGTGATGTAAAAAATCAATAAAAATGAATTGAGGACAATTGATTTAATAAAACAGCACAAATAAAAAAAATCGATTCAGGAAATAATAATAACAATTAAACGTTCAAACACCACCCACATTTAATATACAGAGTGTCCTAGATTTTATTCAAGAAATGAATTTTTTTGTTATGAAACTTTATTTATTTCAAATTTTTTATGTACTTCATATAAGTCAGAGTTTTTTATTCATGGTACTTTTAATATCTTTAACTATCACAGCACCTTATACCACTTATCATATGAGAGTCCGGCTGTACACTTGAACGCACATTACCTATTTTAATTTGAACAAATAGACAGAAACGAAAAAATTACATAGAAACCGGGACTCGAACCAGGGTGCTCTAGATATCCGGTCTAACAAGTAATCAATTCCGACACTCCTGTTCCATGTGAGTGATTCAAATTATATGATTGTGTATACAAAACACACAAACGTTTCGCATTACTATATAAGTGATACAAATGACATATTTTTATTATGAAACTAAATTTTAACATTTATTTCAAATTTTTTGTATTATATATAAGTCTCACTCTCATCTGTAAAGTGGTATGATGTGTTGAGATAGAAAAAGCTATTAAAAATATTATGTAGATTTTTTGACTTTGACCCCCTACCTTTTGTTACACAATGTCCCATTTCCTTGACCCACTCTCCTCCGCTTAACATGTGACGTAATTAGGGATATATCCCAATTACGTTTTTTTTTGGCATGTTTTAAAAAAATAAAATTGAGATATGCGAAATTTCTTTGTATAAAATCGGATGCAAGATTTTGAGACAAGATACTTTCAGCTTTCCAACGTAATCAAGCAGATTCCTGTACGATACTGCCAGTACTAAGCAGTAGGAATAGAAAAAAATTTTGGAGCATTTCATTCCAAAACTAGAAAGTAAAAATTTTCGAAAGTACTGTTATTGATTCATATTCGATCTACTACAATCATCTATTTAAAAATTTGGTAAAATTTTGTGTGTTCAACTACTATTTTTGATCATAAGACAGCTTCAAAGTCTTTTTTCCTTAAATTTACTAATATATGCGCATATTTTAAATCAATCGATACGAATCCATATTCGGACAAAAGTCTATTAATTTGTTGTTTTTTGATAACAATGGTTTACTTGAAGTCCATCCTAATATGTTATTCATTGTCTAGTACACTATTTAAAAACAAAGCATTAGAGAAACAAAAACACACTGAAGTAGTGTTTATAAAATTGTCAAGAAAAAAGTACGCATACACTTTTAAAAAAAAAGAGAAGGTTACAACAGTTTTAGCATATCAAACAAATATTAAATCATTTTCAATGCCAAAAAGAAATTACCATCTTTCTCTAAAATCTAATAAATTTATAATCGCAATGTGTGTAGCAGCACCAGGAGCGTATACATCTTTATTATTCGGTCTGCGAATTATCCATATGTTATCCGTATAGTCTACAAGCCCATACTGAAATTTTTCAGATGAAATGATCCACCAGGAATCATGTTGAAAAAGATACTACTATATGTACAAGTAAGTTTATAAGCACCATGACGCCAGTTTTGCGCGTTACAGATGAGCATATAAATGTCACACTCCTTGTTATGTCACCACTGTACCATCAAACATATACGGCGTTGCTTGATACTAGCTCTGCATAAGTATTCGAAGCGAATTACATAAATGCCGTAGAGAAATAAGCCACATAGTGCTTCGGAAATTGACGGAAATAAAAATTTTTTGAACTTTTGTCACCGAAGTTCCCGGATTTTCTTTTGTACGGCATTTATGTAATTCGTATTCTCACCTGCACTGCGCAAAACTGACGATATGGTGGATTGGATTTTGATATGGTTGTGAACTTACTTTTACATATAGGAGCATCTTTTACTAGATGATTCCTGGTTGGTCTTTTTACTCGAAAAATATCAGCATATAGACTTGTAGTCTACTATGTAGCCAGTAGCGTAAAATTATCGTACATAAACAGAATTATCGTCCTTATCAAAATAACTCTTTTAATTAATAAATAAATCATAGTAAAGTTTTAATTTTATGTCAAAGTTTTCTTTTTTCTCAGACATAAACGTACTGCTATAGTAATGGAATTCAAAATTCGATATGAACTAAAAATTTAAATGTGAGTGGAAATGCCCACAATAGTCTACGCGTATGTGCAGTAACAGCTTTACAAAATTTTTAAAACGTAAATAAATAATGACCTCAAAAATAAAAATAAAAGTGATATATTTTTAGAAATAAAAACAGACGAACGACATTGACTCCCGCGTGTATTTAATTCGAAAATACTTCAATGGTAATAATTATTCTATTTATTCTAATTGTAAGCGTATTTATACAGTAATAAACGGAATACAGATCCTAAACCGGCGACAGAAATGAGAGCGTCATTTTATCGCCTTTTGCATCGAAATGAGCTGAAAAGTTATTATTCCAGTTTTTGGCCATGATAGAGGGTGGGGTAGTAATTTTTCTGAAACGAGTAAAATTTTATCGGCTATTTCATGTTCGCTGATTAATTCTATGATAGAAAGTAGTATCGAAAAACGACTGTGAGAAATTGATAAAAAATTTGTTACTAAGGAAATTTTCGATGTCTCAGCTAAAATAACATGATAAATGTGTTACCAACTAATTTATCAGTATAACATACTGTTGTAATTATTTTTAGGGACAAACTATATCTAGTTAGACCCTAAAAATAATTTTAGAATTAAAATTAATTTCTTGACGTAATTTCAATTCAAAGTGCCAAATTCTTATTAACTTTCAGTGTCCCTCGAGAAAATCTACTCAAAAGTATAATGTGATTTGTTTACTAGAACAATAACGCCATTTAATAGAAAAGTTTTTTATTTAATTTTTTTATTTAATTTTTTTTCGAAACTTTACTAAAAATAACTAAGAAAAATTAAAATGTTTCCTTTTAAATTGATTATTCATGCAATTTTACTTTTTCTAAACTATAAATTTAAACGCCAGTGACGTCAGAATGTACAAAAAATATCGAACCGAAATCTGATTCATTTTCTTCCTTCCGAAATCAGATTCATTTTTTTTTTTAGTTGTAAAACAACTCAAGTAACTGCATTATGTTTTATAATCAAGCCTGCAAATTATTGGCTGATTTCATGAAATAATTGAAATCCTTTATGTTGGAAAGGGTTCCGAGTACATTTCTTGAATATGGACACGATTTAATTGCAATTTGATGTACAAATTAATCACTAACTAAATGAATGATATTTTTTACCTAATCCAAATACAATATTTTTAAGTTGGGCTAGCCAATTTTATGTACCAGCAAAAAGAAAGCGTTTTTTTAACTCCATACACTTAAGGATGTATGAGCATGACAACAATGTTTGATTTAAAGGCTCAAAATTTGTTTGTAGGTAGTCTTTTACTCAAAGAATATGTGGTTAAAATTTTAGCTTAGGTATCCGTGCAAATTTTTAAGAAAAAAGTCATTAAAAATCGATATAAAATACATTGGCTCTTAAAAACGACATATTTTGGAAGTTTTTGATAATTTTCATTTGGAATGAATGAAAACAAATTTAAAAAAACCTTTTTAATAGAAAGTAAACATATTAGCAATGAATTAGAAAAGAAAAAAACTAAGTGTCACCGTCCATATAAGGGATGAAAGAGCAGGGTAGATTAAGGGTTGAAATTATTTTTATCTTATTTTCAACTTTGATGATGAATTTTGTTATAACTTCATGAATGTAGACGAAAAATAAGAATAAAATTTTTCGATATGTGTCTTGGTTTTCGAAATATCGAAAGCTAAATAATTACACAAAATTTTCAATTTTCGATATTTTGAAAATTAAGCCAGATATCGAAAAATTTTATTCTTACTTTTCGTCTTATATCGTCAAGTAATAATATAAATTTATTATCAAAATTGAAAATATCTATTTTTAAATTTGTGCCCCCACTACCATGCTCATACATCCTTAAGGCGCAATTCCACTGAGGCAACACTGGGCGACATGTAGCTCAATATTTGTTGTCATGTGTTGCTTATTGTAAGCATGCGACAACGTAGCACAAAATTCAATTAAATCTGTCCAGATTCCATGTTGCATGCTACAAGCCGCACCGATTCATTCACGTTGGATAAAAGACGACACTCTTCAACTTGTAGCGTTCGGCAGAGACCTATTTTTTGTCGCTTTGTGTTATCTCTATTAAAAGACTCAATGTAGCCGACTTCAATGCCACATGCTAAATGTTTCCTCAGTAGAATTGCGCCTTTACACACTGAGTTACAAAAATGAACATAGATTATATTTTCATAGAACTTTCTTGTCTTCTTAATTTAAATTGAATGGAAGTACACGAACGAATAATTAATTAAAATAAGTTGGTTTTAGAACATATTAGAAGAATTATACATTATCGTTGACATAATAAATATAGAACAAGTAAAGTATTTAATACCATTTTATTAAGTACATTTTGATTAAAAATTGTGTACAAACAAACATTATTTTATTGAATACTGATAAAACTGTTCTGTTTTAATACCATTTAATTTAAAGGAATGGTTTGCTGTTGTTGCTAATTTATTCATTTATTTAATTTATTGCAATCAAAATTACTTGAAAAGTTTAATATGCATATGTAAAATAATAATAAACAAGTGAAAACAAACAATTGACTGAGTTAATTGTTGAAATACCACGTATAGACAGTGTTGATTACTCTATCACATTACACATATACCTATACATGGCACACATACATAACTGATAATCCCATATTAATACATACCATAAAATTTGCATCTAATGTGTGCCCTCGTGAGTAAACAGTGATGCTTACAAAAAAATGTTTCCAACAAAAGTTGTTTATTTTTTGATAAGGAACATTTTTTAAATTTTAACATTTTGTTCTATCTCTAACGGTTTACAAAATGAGTCCTACGGACAAAAGACCCAATTGACCTAAGTTGCTCATTTACGAACTCGACCTCACTTTTTACGTCCTGAGTGCGCTGTAAAAAACTTGATATCTTTTTTCGTTTTTGAGTTATCGTGTTGACAGACGGACGGAGGGACGACCGAAAATGGACTAATTAGATGATTCTTGAACACCTATACCAAAATTTTTTTCGTAGCATCAATATTTTTAAGCGTTACAAACTTGGGACTAAACTTAATATACTATGTATATTTCATATATACATGGTATAAAAATTTAGAGATAATTGTTTATTATTAATTTGTGCATTGTATTTATACCTTCTACAGACTATAGGGCATTACGGGTGACAATACAGGTCGAGGTCATATCTGGGGAATTCTTCGAGAGCCTTTGAGGGAGAAGCGTTTATCACAAACAATTTTCCTTATAACCTTGAATATGTTAGTTGGAAATAACTGCAATAAATCAAATAATTTCGAATTTTTAAAGATAATTATTAGTGTTGTTTGCAGTGCACAGGATTGCCAGATCTCATGGAAAAAGACGAGATGACGAAATATCATGTTTTTTAATTTAACATCTACATCTTTTGAAATTTTTTAAAAACTTATGCCGCGGATAGTCGCCTAGAACATGTAAGCGAAGAACACTTCTTGTTATTGGTTAACAAATTTGTCAAGAGCTTGAAAAAATGAAAAGAACTGAAAGAGACTAGATGAGAAAGTCAGCGATTATAATTTTTATTATTATTTTAACTTTAGTTTTAAACTATGGCACCAGAACGGTATAACATGACGATTTTCATTAACGGCTATCAGAAAATGAAAGCATTTTTGCGTAGCAAATCGTTTGAAAATTGTAATTTATTCGATTGAATATCATTTTCTTTTCAATAGTTAAGTAATTCGACCTTTAGAAGGACGCCTTATAAGCTATACCAAGTGATTAGAAATTTTCAATCATTACATATTAAACAAATAAATAAAAATTGTATAAACATTTTTTTCAGTCCGTAATTTAAATTTTGAGTTATTCTCGAACTAATGAACTATTGACATTATTAGTTTGATATAATCAATAATTAAAATTAAAATTATATATATATTATTAATATATTTACTTTGTTAAGAAATATTTAGGCCAAATTTACGTCTGTAGTTTATTACGATATTTATGCAATCTTTGAATAATATTGAAATATTTATAAAACGAAAAAATTAATGGCCTAATTTAAAAATTATATATTAGTTTTTAGGATTTTAGACAAATCATTTTTCTTACTTCTTTGCTAATTATTTATTATTTTACGTTTATTCAATTTTACGTGTAACCATCTTTTGATAGCGAAAATGTTCTCTGGGGACTCAGAGATAGAGAAGTTGGTCTCGAATACGAGAGGTTGTGGATCAAAACATAAGCGCAAGTTAATTTTTACGATACTAAATTAAAACGATTTTAATGTTAATTATTCCGCAGCCACCATAATTTGAAGCAAAAATTAAAAAGTCCATTTTTATCCAAAAAGTGTGGAAGCAAATAGCAAATTATCTTGTTATTGACTTAAAATAGTTTAATAGGTTTTTGTTTATTCGTATGTGTACTATTTGGCAGAACTTTCAAGTATCGAGCAGTTGCCTACTGACCCCCCGAAATAGGGCACTACAAAGGAGTCAAAGAACATTAACGAAGACTAAAAAAAAGGGTAAAAAGAAAAATATTTATGGAAGGGCACCACAAGAGGGGTACCAAGTGGAAGATTTTATCTACTGAGCCTTTTTTATAAATTTATGTTTTTTAAGATAACAAAAAAAAAATTACAAGTCATGCGTGTTTTTTTACAGCATTTTTAAAATAGCACACTAATCTGCCTCACCTTGAATCTACACATCGGACAAGATATATTCGAAACTGTACAGAATCATAACAAAAGCTTATCGATTATTTTTTATACATTTTCTTAGATAATTTTTAAGAACTTTGAAATCGCGATCAATGTAAGGAAAAGTTGTTTTCCTTATTCAGTGTCAATAATACGTATATTATTTGATTTATGCCGAAATAAATAAACAGATAATATTATTTTATTTTATTTTATTTATTATAAAATGTTTAATAAATTGTACGTTATGAATAATAATTTAGTAAATAAATTAAAAAATAAACAAATATTTAAGTTTAATTTATTTAATGAACCGTTTAATTATTATTATAAAAAATTAATGTTTAAAACACAGAAGAATTTTATCAAATAAATTGATAATTTAAAAAATATTATTCAAAAAAATTAAGTTAAAAAATATGTATAAACAAAAAAATTAAAACCATTTGGAACACAATTCAAATTACAAAGTAAAAACAAACCCATGATTTTACCCTTGTTGCTCTATCCAAACCGATTTTCTTAAAACATTTCTAAGAAACTCTCCATTAAATTACCATTTTTTTTAATGAAAATCAATGAAAACTTATCTACGTAGGACTATTAGAGGCAAACTTTAAGGCTTATCAATATTATCAATGTATTAAAAACTAGCTACACATTGCATGAGGCATCTTGATCATCAAATGCCACTTATAAACCTATTCTAACTACCAAAAACATGCCTACCCATGATTTTTGTTACCCAACACGACGAATAGACCTTTGTCCTAAAATTTTTTTATTTCTTCAAAAGACGTTCGTTATTGAGCCAAAACATCGTGTGAAATCAATTTTTTGATAACATATGAAGGATATATGAAGGATTTAAACGTACAAATGGAAAGAAAGGAAAATAACACTAGGTGATGTCATAACAATAAGGCTTATCAATCAATTTTAATTTTGATCATTCAGATCTTGTCATCTATTCTCGCACATTTTCAAATTTTAACGAAAGATACATTGAAATCGATAACAGGATAAAGGCCTATTGTGAGAGAAAACTGTTGTTCATACACATCATCAGTGCTAAACTTTGTGTATAACTAAGGCCAGATAAATGACTTACTAAATTACTTATATGTATATACTAGTCGAAACAATTAAGAGCATCGAACTTATCAAACACATTCTAGAGTCTGAGCACTATTCTTAACATTTTTAATTCCTTGATAAGTAATTAACTGGAAATTTTATTTTATTATACCATGTATACATATATGAAATATACCAAGAAATACTAAGTTTGGTCCCAAGTTTGTAACGCTTAAAAATATTGATACTACGAACAAATTTTTGATATAGTTGATAAAATCACCTAATTCGTCCATTTCCGGTTGTCTATCCGTCTGTCTGTGGATACGATAGCTCAAAAACGAAAAGACATATATCAAGCCGAAATTTTTATAGCGTTTTTTTAAATATTTAATTATTAGTGTTTAAAATTTTGTTTGAAACAACTTTTTGTATAAACAAAATTTATTGTCCATTTTCTCCAAAACTATAAAAGAAAAGAAGTTGGAAATTCACCGGTAGGTTCAACTAGAAGCCTTGTAAAACATTTTCGAATAACAAAAAAGAAATATAGAAATACTTTCGAAAATTTCCGAAATTTTAGAAAATGAAATAAATGGCGAAAACGAAATAAATTATTTTTTATTTAATTAAACCCTGTATAAACATTTTTTTAAATAGTAGGTATCATGTGATGGTGTAATTTGTATTTATTTACAAAATTTAATTGATAAAATAAAACAGATTACACAACCTCTTAGTATAGTATTTACGCTATTTTTTAATTTACGAAGGTTATAAATAATAGCAAAGAATTTATCATTTAGGTAAATATTCTGTGAATCTATGATAATAGACACAAGATACGGGCTTCAGCTTTTGATCCTCCACAGATTAACGAACATTTACGCGAGAACTGTAATGTTAGTTCCATATTATATTGGTTGGTTACATCAATGTTTGTCTACATGATTAGTGAGAGTGACTATCTACTTTTGTTTGTATTTGCTACAAACACTATAATATAATTGTGGTGACTTTTGTGACTAATAACTGTATGATAGTTGTTATATAATTTTTTTTAACAATAAGCCAGATCGACACGAGTCTTTCACAACTCGTGTTCGTCAAGTTAATGGCACACTTAGCATGCGTCTCGAACAAACATGCCATTAAATTGAACAAAATATTTACAATAATCAACTATAAAAATTCACTGATGATCCCGGTTTTCCATTATAATCAAGTATAAATATTGTTTTATCATACTTTTTATGAATAAAAAAATAGAAAAGGTAAAATGAATTCAAATTTTTCATTTTTTCTCAAAAAATGTCAGCTTCAGTTCAAGAAATAAAGCTACAAAAAATTATATTTCTAATACAGATATTAGAATTCAATACAGAATTTAGAACGTCCTAAATTTGAATATGCAAAATCGCCTTGTGTTGAGTTTTATTTGATAGAGAATTTGATTTAATTTAAAATCAGTAAAAATTCAATATGTAATTTTAACCCTGAAAACGTATTCCTTATATTATTCAAAAAAAGAAACAAATTGGCTCGACTTAAGAAAAAAAAATTGCCAAATTTTCTGAATAAAATATTGTAGTCTGTATATATGGAAGTAATACATTACCCTCATTAATCATAATAAAAATAAAACTATTTTAAAATATTAAACAATAGATTTTTAAATATCACGTTTTAAACGAGACATCTTTGTTTACTTTCATTGATTAATTTTATATTTTTTTATTCTAAAAACAATTAAATCATTTTTATGGGGGATAATTGATAAGAAAAATTTGACTATTTAGGAATCAAAGTCATGTACGTAGATCGTATTTATTCATTATTAAGATTAGAACACATTTATAAAAGAATTTAAAAAAAATTTTTATCTCAAAGGATAAAATTTATTGTGTACATAATAAAATAATGCTAGATAACAATTCAGCAACATTGTAGATCCCCGGATGCGGGGACATATTAATTATGCGATTGGGGTCATGAAAATTCCCTTTTCCTATAATAACCCAAACGCTGACTTTATGATATTCTAAGAAACTCCCAAGTAGGAAATGTCAAGTAAAAAACAACCAAGTAAAAAATAAGCTTGAACTCCATTCTAAATTAGCACAGCATTGGGAAAATCTGCTTCGTTATTTCAGTTCTTCGCAAAAGTCTTGGATTATTGACTCCTCATGCCCAATCCATATAAATTATGTCTTGGTTTGGAAAAAGGTGAAATTTAAATTGAATTTTAATTTTATTAACTCTTATAGCAAGTATAGCGTCTAATTGTCTAAATATCCAGTGTCTTTGCAACATGCGTACATAATATTAACAACGGATGACCTAGCTTTGCTAGTTTTTTTCCCCGTTGTTGGAGCCGTTTCCGAGATTAAAGTTTCCGAGAGAAAATGAAACCTAGCTAGAAGAATTGCTCGTTTAAATATATAAAGATACTTTCATTGAAATATAAAAATACACAAATCGCTTATACCGACTATCGGTTATAACAACCATCTTCGATATAACCCTTTTTTACTATATTGTAAGTACAGTTACAATACAAACAAGAGTTTTAACATAGTGTAGTGTCAGAATTTTGATTATTCACTGAAAGTAAAATACATGATACTGTTACTTAATTAACGCACATGTCAAATTCTGTCAATTTTTATAAAAAATAACACTTTTATTTTTAAACTCAGTATTTAATCGTAGTTATATACTGAAAATATAAACTCTGATTGTCACACAAGCTCGCGCTAGTACTATGTTAAAACTCTTCTTATAAATACAGTAATTTACAAGCTTGGAATTGAAGTATGTGGGTTACTCCACAAAAATTTTGGCAGAGCTCCTAGCAGGTCATCATTATGATGGCGCAGCCAAGGGGCTCTCTTAATTTAAATACAAACATAATTTTAATACCATTTATATGAAATATACGAAGGTATACTAAGTTTAGTCTCAAGTTTGTAACGCTTAAAAATATTAATGCTATGAACAAAATTTTGGTATAGGTGTTATGGCATGCCATTTTAAATAGTAAAATGGCGTGCCATTTTAATATTTAATGTCCGAAAAAAAATGATCGTAATAATAATAATACATCATAATAATAATCATTTTCACTATGTACATAATTTTAATTCAATCATTTTTATTATGTACATAATTTTAATTCAATCATTTTTATTATGTACATAATTTTAATTCATATTAAATAGTAAAACGGCGTGCCATATATTTCCATTATGTACATAATTTTAATTCTCTATTTCCATCATGTACATAATTTAAATTCAATCATTTTTATTATGTACATAATTTTAATTTTCTCTATTTCCATTATGTACATAATTTTAATTCAATCATTTTTTTGTTTATCTAATTCAAATAAAATTAACTGATTTATTATTATGTATCATCATAATAATAATACATTATTATTATGATTACATAATAATAATACATTTTTATTATGTTATCATCATAATTTTAATTCTCATCTCTCTTTTCTCATCTTATCTTATATCAATCTCTCTTTTACTAAGATTTATTTTACAAAATATAAAATATAAAATTTCTGATTGAAAAAAAATAATTAATTAATTTTTTTCTCGATAAAAATTAGCCTATTAAATAGTAAAATAGCGATTACTCAAAAACGAAAAGAGATATCAAACTGAAATTTTAATAGCGTGCTTAAAGACGTAAAAGTGAGGTCGACTTCGTAAATGAGCAACATAGGTCAATTGCGTCTTGGGTCCGTAGGACCCATCTTGTAAACCGTTAGAGATAGAACAAAAGTTTGAATGTAAAAAATGTTCCTTATTTAAAAAGTAAATATTCTTCAATTTAGTTTTTTAAAAGCTTTCATCTCATTTTTAAGCATTTCATCTTATTATATAACACCATCCTTGAAACTGTCAAATAACAAATTGATAATTGATAATTAATAATTAATACGAACAAAAAACATACGGTAATGATGAATTCGAGTTCAAATGTTCATAAATGACACAAGGACTTTTTTGTTTCAAAAAAAAAAAGTTTTTTTTTTCAAATACAATTGTATACATTGATTTATTTCTTTGTGTTATTATTTTGTTATTTGCTTATCAATGTTTTAAAGTATGATTATATTATTATTGTATAATATATTCTCTGGCATGATACAAATAATATTTTGTCATAATTTTATCAAAAATATTTTTTAGTCATATTTTTCTCCAAAAATATAGACTGATGCACTAGGTCGAAGGTCAGCGAGGAAGGGTGTGTTATAAATCCATTTCATGACTCCTAGAACCTACATAACTTAAACCACCCGGTATATAAATCTGTAATATACAGTGTGTCGCATTTAAGATAAAGACACCCTCATATTTTCGTTATTTATAGGAATATTCATTTGAAATTCCTACAGGATGAAGGGTCACACATTTTAAGATACTTAACCGAGATCTGAACTTTTTAAACTCAGCCTACTACAAATTGTGTCAGAGATGGTTAGAGATAACGAAAAAAATTGTTGGAAAAGGTTACTTAGAATATTTGTTTATACCCATATACCTTTCATAATTTTCTTGAAAAATTCTCATTTTTTATTTTTTCATTATTTTGATCTTTACTCAAAATATGCATCTTCATCTTAAATGAAACACACTATAAATATTTTTTCCCACAACAATTGTCTTTTTCTAGTTAGAACGACATTATGAGAGTGGCGATAAATTTCATAAATTGGATGAGGTGCACAAGGGAACAACATTTTTTTCGTCGTTTTTAAAGCTTTAGTTGCCTCTACTGCCTCTTCAAATGAGAGCATGAGTTATAGAGTTGAACATCAGTGTGTACTTTGAGTTAGTGCAAAGAAGTGCTTTTTAGAGATGGCAACCTACCAGTTCCATTCTCCATTTTTCATGTTGAAAAATCAAGGATTTTGTCGATTTTTGAGACTTTGAACAGCTTTACAACCTCACCAAATAGATTTAGAGAATTGAAAATGTACCTAACAATTGACTTAATATTACGGAGGTGCTTTTCAATAGTGTGGATTCCCGCGATCCCTTCCAAAAAAAGGCTTTCACCCGTTTTATATAAATATTTCCTGGGTTCAAAAACATGAAAAGACAAAAATCTGATCTTAGTGATGGGGGCCTGCTACTCGAATTTTTTATATTAGTTGATGACAATGAAAGTATTATAAAACTTGCAATAAAACAGAGAGAAAGAATATTTATTTTGATTATTTCTAATAAACATTAAAAAAATTAATAATATTTAACTGCGTCGTATTGGATTTATTTTGTTTATATTTTGAAAAAATCTTTATAAAATACATTTTAAGAATTTAGATGCATCATAATCTGAAAAATTTAGACGTTAAATTCTCTAGATATCAAAATAATGTAACGCAGATATCAAATCAATTATTGCTCTTAACAATTTTATCTATAATGAGTAATTAATTAATTACTGAATTTTTGACACTTACCAAAAAATGCTTTAACTTCATCAAAAAATACAATTGCCCCCTACAAAAATAAAATTTTTTTGTATTTCCAGTTCAGATAAAAATCAGTTTCTAACGTGATTTTAATCTTAGGAAAACAAAACTCGGGTTTCTTAGACGATTTGACGACTAGTTTCTGAGATATCGGCTAAATCTGTAAACGTGGGATGATTTACTTGAGCAATTTCTTCTGTTGATACCTCAGAAATCTGTCATTCAACCGCAAAATCTTTTTAAAGATTCAGTTTCAGTAGGTAAATGTGATTTATAGCATTTGGAAAATAATTTATTAATAATAAGAGTAAAAATTTTGAGTATAAAAAGTGCATACTGTATTGCTGCCTGCCTTTTATCAGTTAAGCTTTTGAAAAATAAAACATCCTGTACTTTAGAATACGAGCCATCAATATGAACCCCCAAACCCTGGAATTTATTACTTATACATTTTTTGTTGTTGGTATTATCTACCAGATTAAGAATTCAATTGTTTCCTCTTTTCAAACTTCACTTGCAAATTACAGCATATCCCGAAAACCACAAAAAATAATTTTCCGGAATATGCTGTAATTTAAAAAGGGTAAACAAGTAAATTCCTACAATTTGGTAGGTAATAATAACAAAAAAAAGTCTTAATTTGCCATGGGGGAAGGAAGGTTTTCATATTGGTGGCTCTTGGTCTACTTAGTCAATTATGAAATATAATAATGGATAGATATTACATGCATGTAGAAAGGAAATCGTGTTATATATTACCTACATAAACACATAATCTAATTTAATATTAAACTCTAAAAATAAATATGGTGCTCGGTAGTCATTTTCACACCTATCTATGCTTAAACAGACTTAATATTTTTTTAAGTTATTCGCAACTCTAAAATACTTAACTGACCTCCACTGATTTAAATATGAAACGGAGAGAAGGGTGTAAATATAATTAAATGCAAGCCTGTGTGCACCAGCCAGGGAGAGTTTGGGGGCCAAATCCCCCCCATCCCTCATTGAGAATCTCTCCACAGAAGGCTCGTGTCAAAACAGACTCAACGCTCGAATATATAGACTGATTCAATGAAGATTATTTCCGGATCACCGTACATCTGTTTGTATTTCTAACGCATTTGTTTCTCACACATTTACAGGATCGATTTTTGAATCATCGTAAAAATTTATCAAATTTCGGTTGTCTCATTCAGGAAAAATGTAAAATTTTGATAGATACTCTTGCACTCAACATTTTGAACCATACTCTTCAATTTTGCACGATAATTCCCGTAACACATGCGTCGACAAAGTTCAACTACAGCGAAAAACGCAATGCCGGACACGACGTCAAAAATTCGCTCGAAGCACTCGATATTTGTAATGAAAAAGCGTCTACCACCTTGCCTGTGAAAACAGCAAGGAATGAACGCTCCTTTTCAACACAAGAAATTGTGAACGAAAAAATGCCGGCGAACAAAAAAACACGGATGCGTACCACGTGCGTACGTTAATAGATTGCCCTGACCATGAAACGGAAAGATATGTGAAAATTTAGATATGGATTTTCGAACTCATTACAATAACTTCTAACTATAATAGTAAGAATTTAATTATGCATGCATGGTAATCCGGTTGTCGTAAATTGCAGGCTTTGAGATTGATGTGATTTGGAGGCACCAAAAATTTCAGAATTGAGAAATATTACCATATGCCCGACCAATTTCAAATTTTTGGCATAATCTACGTAATACATATGATATAACAGCTCTTTTTTTCTTTACAAAATGTTGTGCGTCTAACCAAGTAAAAAATAATTGGAAACGAAAAATAATAAACATTGAAAATTTTTTTAGTTGTATCATAATGTACTGTGAACAACAGATTGTTTATCGGAAATGAAGGTAAGGAAGAGGAGTATCTCTTAGCTAAAAAACCCATACTTGCATACAGGTGACAGATAAAAATGTTACCTGCTGCTATTTGTATAATTTTATCTAGGAATGTATTTTATTTTATCTATTTGAAACCTACACAATATACCTACAAGTAAAGTTTTACCTGCCCAAATTCAAAATAAAATAATTTATTGTAATTCGTTCCGTAAATATTATCACAGCACTGTTGCAGACTTATATTTTAACTGCCAAATCAATCAAAAATATGTTCTTTAGACCATACCGAAAATGTGTGCCTACAGTATGATGTGTTCGCATAAAAACTTCAAAACTGAGGTGGTCTGGTCGGTCTGGTCAAAAACATCCCAAGATTTGAAATATTAAAATTATTTCATATATTTTAGCTCGTTTTTAATTCTGATTTTTTATTTTACCACTTCAAAATATATCTACTGCACAATTTTCTTTCTTAAAAATACTCCTACACCAATTTTCAAAGGTTTAAACTTTTAAATATTTTTACTTTTAAATAATTCTACTTTCAAAAAACACTACTCCTGTCAAATGTAATACTGGAAAATGTCACAAAAAATCGAAGGTGTTCAAATATTTTGTACAGGAACTGATATTAATACTGGCCAGAATATTTTAGTTTAAAGCTTAAATTTTTGTGTGACATGTATCCATTTTGTGTGACATGTATCCATATGAAGATAAAAATGATAAAAATTTATATTCAAATTTATAAATCTTTGAAAGAAAAATTATTTTGGAGCAGAAAAATATTACAGCATTAATATAAGTAGATGCTTAGAAATATAATGAAATAGAAATATTTTAACGTAAGTAGTTTTATTTATGTAGGAAAATTGTGCATGAATAAAATATCATGTAGAATTCTTTTTATGCCAAAATACGTACATACTCAAAATATGGTGGAAGCGATGGGAAAAAATAATTCAGTTTTTCAACACTTTTACCATAATTCAATCTTTTAAAATCATAATACTTTGTAAACCAATTTACAATTTTCTCGTCAGGAAATATTCAAAAAGGTAGGAGTTAATAAAAAGGACTTAATAAAAGTTATATTCTTTAGCCCAATCATTTTGATCAAATAATAACCACAGGGTTCTACAAATATTCATTGCTCAATTTGAATAACACAGTGTCCATAATTTCTAAAGTTATTGTCATCGAAATGATTTAACCAAATAACGCAACTAAAAACGCATGATAAAATAAAATGTATTATATATTCTTTGTTCTCCAACCGAAACAAACAAAACCAGTTAGTCACAAAATCGACTCAGGGAATCATTGAGGACCAACCGGCAACCAGTCACACAACAATCGTGCACACAGTTCAGAAAAAAACGAAGACAAAATATAAACAAAAAACAGCTGAGTTAAATGAAATCATATTAATAGCTTTTATAAAATGAACAAGTTCAAATCATACTTGACCGATTTATCGTATAAATGAATACCTGTCTGACAACTTCAATGTTATTGTTGGAGAAATGAGATTTCATCAAGAATTTAAGAAGAAATTATTATTCACAGCTGATCAAATGTAAATAATTCAATTACTCATAAAAGAGATCAATTACCTATTTTTATTATTTTAAAGTTAGGGTTGTTGCCCGATTATTATACGACTATAAAACACAAAGACCGGATGATTTTAATTTTATAAATTTTCAAATAATTTTCAAAGTTAATAATACAATTTCATTTAACAAAAAATTTTTGACTATTAAAATTCTTTATTTGAATTGTCCAAAAATTACACTGCAAGCATAAGTCCAAAGAAGAGCAATCGGAGCAATTTTCGGCGCAAGAAAATTGCAAAGAATTCCTTCAAAATTGCTCTGAAATATAAACTTTTCTTACAAGATGTTGAGCATTATCACAAAAACTAAAAAATACAGAAATTAGGTCTTCTATAACGATTGGGCGAGTAAATCCTCAGATATGGACTAAAATTGTATAAGACGGGTAACATCCCGAAGAAATTTCTTCACCTTACACGCCAGAAACTTTCCATTCGCTCCCAAAACCAAATATGATTCAGATACACAAAAATCCAGTTTCAAAAATTAATATTACCCTCTCCAAAAAACTTTTCGGATCCGCACTTAGGTACATTGGCAAGTTTTTAAACATAAAAAATAATTATTAAACGTACATGAAAAATATAAAATCATCACAATTGGCAAAATAATACCAAATTATTTGCAAAAAAAAAAAAATTATCTTGCTAAAATATAATCAAAATTAATTAATTTTTAAATAATCCAGGATAATTAAATTTTATCTAATCTTCATACTGTTTAAATACGGTATTCCGGTTTACTTCGAATATAGTCGTCCTTTTAGCGAAAAAAATTACTATAGATAGATCTTACAAATTTTCTAGTATTAAGGCATAAATACACTATAGCTATATATGATCTGAATAGAGAGAGATTTGTTCTAGTTTGACCAAATTTAGCATTTAGAGCAAAGATAGAGCAAAAAGTATTCAGTAAACTGAACTAAGTGGATAGTCAGCTCTAATTGGAGCAAAATCTACATTCTACAGTTTATTGTTCTGTCAATAATTCTTGGCAGTAATAACGGTAATTTGGTCAGTAATACGTCTCTTTGAACCTATTAATAGCGATTTTGGGGTCGATTTTTTCACTACTTATTAGGTATCTACTCCAAATAAGTATCTATTTGATGGTATATCGGTTCAATAAACTTCTAAATTTTTTTTCTAGGTTCTATGAATTTTATTGTCTACAATCTACAACATTGTATTGTCCGAGAGTACGGTCATTATGGACTACCACAATAGATTATTCAGTCCCTTAAATATGACGTTTATAAAAAAGCCATTTAAAATACATAATTCAAAAAAAAATTATGGGCGGATAACAGTTTATTTATTCTTTTTTATTTTGGCAAAAAAAAAATTTAATAAAAATGTATTCCTTATAAAAATTTTATTAACTTCTTAAAATACAAAATAAATGTTGGAGTCATTGACTTGACTAAAAAAAAAAAGGAATACTTAAACTAAACTAACAAAAGAAAAGAATATATGTTTAACGCAATCGAAACAATAAGAACATAACGATATAATAGTTATTATACAGAAAAATCTAGAAGCGTTTCTTTGTGAATGCCAATGTAGGCAAACAGCTGATTTATAATAACAACACTATTTTTGCAAATATATAAAAATAAATCAAATACACATAAAATTAATAATTAGAGATAAAACTTTTTTTCTCTCACACATATAAAAAAAAACTCACCAAATATTGTTGCTAAAATTTGTAATAATTTTCCACTACATAAGAATTTAACACTACCACTTTTGCTATGATTTAATATCACATCGCTGTTTTTTAATTGTTGTATATCAATTTTATGTGTTAAGGGTTTTAAACTAACTAATTCTTCTTTGGTTCCATCCATTGTGTCTCAAAAATAATTAAAAATGTCTTTAATAAATAAATTAATTAATTAATAAGTACTTTTAAAAAAGCAAATTAATTTATATGATTTATACAAATAACACATTCCGAATAACAATAAATGAGAGTGTCTATTGTTACTTATTTATTTGTTTTAAAGTATTTAATTATTGAATAATAAATACGATTGTTATGTGTTCATGGCTAACAAATAACGAATAATGATACAAAATGATTATACATGTGTGTTATTACTACGGTTTTAAGTTTACGTATGACGTCACAATATACGACACAGTGTATGTGTTTGTTTATTTTGTTGTGCTATAGCACTGAATAAAATTGAACTACCTACCAAGTTTTAAGAATTTGTTCAATATTATCTTGAATCTATGAAATTTACCACGTATTTTACAGAACATGTTTCTAAGCACCCGAAATTCTTTCAAGAAGTGGGAAATCAAAATTCAAAATACAGCGAAGACTCGGAAGTCGGTCTTGTTCTCAAAGGAGACTAAATTTTCTTCTTACGTATTTGAATTGGAAATGTTTAACATTAAAATCAAGCAGAAAGTTGAACACCCGGAAGTAACTCTTCAAAAACAGTTCAATTAGATATACAGAACACCAAAAAGCTCCTTGCCCTCGGAAACTCATCCTTTTCAGGATTATCCGCAACTCAACATGAGTAGTAAGTTTAGACGAATGTTTAAAACAACGATTTTACAAGTCATATATCCGGCCCGTACTTACGTACGGTGCCCCAATCTGGTCAAACGTTACATAAACAGAGCATATTGACGTAAAAGCACTTCATTAGCCAAAGCCATCACGATGTCTATAGATCCTATAACTTGACCTCACTAAATTTTCTCTTAAACTTCCGCCGTTGTACACTTTTTCCCACTTGATGTCCCTGAGCGGCAGCCTGATTAGCCTTTGGAGAGCCTAATCTACCCCCAACTGTCCCGTTGTACTGTTGTAAACTCGTACCACATTATAAGCGTACAAGCAGGCGAGCATACAATAAGATACATCAAAAATTTTATGACATCGCAATAACAGATTAGGGCAAAAACAATCTCTATGGTCTGAGTGTCCGCTGCAAATGAAAAACAGCATATGCGACACTGATATTCACAGATTGTCTTACGCTACCATCGTGGCATAAATTAGCTATCGTAAATATGTGCAAACTGAAACTTTACCACATAACGTAAGAATCATATCAAAATAGAATCATGTAAGTTAGCAAAGTTTTACACGAGCTATAAGCCCGCTAATAGGCAAGCATGGAGAAAAATGCTGTATTTTATAATATGAAAGGATAATTTACGAGATTACTTCTAAGTTCAGTATACAAAATTCATTTCTCTCGAAAGAATGATAAAGTCATAAATAGGCTAAGGAATAAGGTGGCAGATTTTAAGAGACGTAATTTTGAAAAAATAATGTTGCAAAAAGATATAGAATACTGTTAAGTGCTATTGAATTAGTTCATTCATAGGATTCGACCTGGAAAGAAATATTATAAAGCCTGCGGCCAATTTTTTTATAAATTCCTCATTAACATCCTTGAAGGTTTCTCGTGAACACCTTTTAAGAATTTTCCTTTTTTAAGGCATATTTATGGATTGCCAGAAGGGGTGGAAATAGAAATTTTTTCTGCTGGAATCACTGAGGCATGCCATTCATTACTCAATGAATTTTTAACCAGACCAGAGGTAAATTTTCATTTTAACTTTTTTCTGCTACACCAGCTTGGTGTGGCTAGAAGATTCCTGTCTCAGCTTGTTTTATAAATCCACGCTGGCTGTTGAACTTCTAAGAGAAATTTTCTTTTGGTGTAGTTAATAAATGTGGGATAAATACCACGACTTATCAAAACTAACGTTAAGTTTAAGTGGTTAGAAATTCTATTTACCGTCTTTTTTAAAATTAAATATATCTTTTAAATGGCTTTTCCAAGCGTAGAGGAAACAAATGTCTTACTCGATACGTTGCCACCAACTGACAACTACAAACCAATGTCTGAAGAAATAACTTTACAACATGCTTATTGATACTGCATGCATGCTGTAATTGTAATTGTTTCAGTATAAAATAATATAAAGTTTGTTCGATAATCATTTTAGAATCAAGTTCAGTTTAGTATAATACTCATAGCGGATAGAAGCAAGGGTGTAGCAAGGAATTTCTCTAGGAGGGGAGGAAACAAAAATTAAAAAAACTGCTGGCTGGCTTAGAAATTTATACTATACTTGCACTAGTTTTTGACAATCCCAGTTTAGCATTGACCAAAGTTATTTTTAACCGACTAAGTGCCCGAGCTACTAAAGGCACCATCACATTTACCTGTTCAACTACTTAGAAGTAGGTAGCAGGTTCGAATCCTGGCAGCGGCAGTCTGATCAATTAAAATCATTGGGGTGGAAAATTGATCACACGTCGTTAATTGTATATATTTATATATCCGAATGTAGATTAAAAAAATAAAGATAAAAATAATGATGTGAGTGGCCTCTGTTAGAGAGTTAAAGACGTATATGTCTGAGGAACCGAGGTTAAACCCCATTATTGTTATTATTATTATTATAAAGTAAGTTTTTACCACAATGAATACGTTCTTCTTACCTTTTTTTGTACAAATTTTGGATTTAAGGAAGTATACCAATTCATAAATCATTAGACGTAGAATATTGAATTTTGATATCATTCTATCTTGACTAGTCTATCCGTTGCGCGCACAACCAAATTCAGTGTCGCTAGGAGTATTTAGAACTTCTATAATGTTTCATTATAGAATTATTGATATAATAATATTGTCTTTATTTCTGCGAGGGACGCTAAAAACGGTTTTGCACGCAACGAATGCATGTGATGTCCACATCATATTTTATCCAAGCTCTAAACTGGATATATTATTAGCTTGGAATTAAGAATTATGATACGATGATTCTATTCAACTTACAATTGACTAGTCTCACCACGCTCCCTTTACTGTGTTTACCAACTTTTACTTCGCCTCCAGTACCCCCAAGTAGACCACCTGGGGAAAGAGAAAAAATTCTCAGAGAAATAATATAGTTATTTCGTATTCATTCCCGGTACAAAGTTTTTCCGTAAACAGAACATCTGTAAGTACCTACTCTTGCGAGTACGGCCTTGGCAACAAAATGATAAAGTGAATTCAAATCGATATGATGATTTGATGATGGGTCTTGCTTATTCTGTCACTCACTTTTTTCTTTATTTCTAACATCTAGTTCATAAACATTTCAATTGTAATATTATTGTAATTTTAATTGAAATAATTATAAAAAATTTGTATATATACAGTAACAGGTAACAGGTGATTTTTAATTATGGAAGCTATAAATAAACTAATAAGGTGATAAGTAAATTCCGCGCCCACGGACAATTTTTTTATTATTATTTAACTACATTTATGATTTAATTGTGTTATACACAGAATAATCTTTAGAATTTCTTTCCAAAAGCGTATTGAATAGTACAGTTTATGAATATTCAAAATCTGTTCTGTCCATTCTAATGATAATAATAAAACCACGTCAACCTCCACGACCAAGTCACACAACATTAACTGTAATAATAAATAAATCGCAGTAAGGAACCTTTCCGGGTCACCAGATACTCCAGATCTTCGATTATCCTAGTTTTTATAGGTTTCCCTTTATGTGGCCATTAAACCCTAACTCTGTACCAAATTTCAACTCTCTGAGTTTATGGGAAGTACTAGTTCTATTCTGACGATCATAAGTGAGTGAGTGAGTGAGTGTCATAAATGCGAAACTTTGTTTTCGCTTAACTTCGGAACTATATGACCTACAGACTGGAAATTTTGGATTTTAAATTTGTGATTGTTGCTTACTGGATGACGAAAATTTCTGCGTTCTGGTCTTATCCAGAGATTCTCAAAATGCGCCGGAATGGTTCCAGTAAAGGATGGTACGGCAGTGTTTGCTTGGCGCTCGATTTGGCGAGGGCACTGCCGTGCCCTTGATTCTCTATGTATCGAGATGTATTCTCGCTATGATTCTCAGCATCAGAGTCTCGGCCTATTTTCGGTCTAAGGGCTAGTTTATATACGACACATTCGAAACAAACTTTTTTACGTAGTTACATTAATCAACATACTGTACTTTCAGTTAGTACCATATTCTAATTTATTTATTTGTCACAGTAATTGATTTATCAATGTTTTGTTTTAATTATTTTTAATATTATGCATTGTACTTATTGTACAATGAATCATCAGGCACGTGTGTATTGTATATACTGTTGAATCATTAAGGAGTAAAGGGAGGAATCATTGTAAAAAAAATTATCAGAAAACATGAATTTATATTATTTATTTACACTCTACTCTATGAAATAAGGTCAAAAAACTTTTTATATGTTACAATATGTTAATTGTTTTCAGCATATTGTTGATATTGTTGACATAATGCAGTATATACGAAAAAAAATCACGGGTGAAATCATCTGAATCATTACTTTTATAGCTTTAATACCCGCGTGATGATGACTTAAATAGCGGATAATTTTACACATAATAAAGGAATCTTTTAACTCCTATAAGCGGCCATTCATTAATTGCGTGAGCATTTGGGGGGGGGGGGGGGGGAGTTTAAAAATCTATACATGCGCTTATGTGTAGGGGGACGGTTAGAAGGAGACTGAAGAAAGTGTTGATGCCATTGTTGCATTATTTTCTTTACAAGTTAGAAAAGTTTAAAAAACCAATGCAGTAATGACGTCCTTTCGGGTGCCAATTCGGGTGCGGTTTTCGAAAATTTCGAAAATTATCGAAATTATTTTCTAATTTTCGCTCTCGCGAAAAAACAATGATATGTACGAAACAACCAGGTGTCACAGAACACCTCATAGTTCTTACATCGCCATAATTGGGTTCGTTAACGATTGGATAGATCACGAGGAGTATAACTATCGATTATTTATTAAAGTTGACTTTAAAATACCTGAACACAACGAGGGATTATTTTAAAACGAAGAATAATTTCCAACCGCTCTCCCCTACGTACCTATATATGTATTAGTTAAATAATTTTAACCACCTGTTACTCTGGTTTAAATCCAGTTAGGTATCAGATTTCTGTATAGGTATGATTTTTTAGGCTTGAAACAGGTACTGAGTAATTTAAGAAGATCGCTGAATCTGGAGAAATGTTAATATTTTTGACACGTTTATAAAATTCACGTTGTGCTAGGCTTTTGCCTGATAAATGGATTTTATTGCATAAATATGATTTATCAGCCTTTTAAGATAAATTTTAATTTATGGGAATATTTATCAAAATACTATACGTAAACAATCATTACTTTCAAGGAAAAAAGTTTGAAATGGAATTTGTAATTAATTCACTGTATAAGCAGAGTATAATATTTAAAAATTCAGTTCATATGGTTGTTTTTAATTCGATATATGTCAAAATTTATCGCAAAGCAAGAATGAGATATTATTCTTCAACTCAATCGAAATGGGGGAATTCGAGGCGAACCAACAAAAGTTTGTGTAGGTATGAAGGCTACTTTTGGATTTTCATCTATGTAGACTAGAATAATACTTCCTATCATCTGCGAATGTAACTATAATGCTTGTCTCATGAACTGGGAGACCTGCAATATAAATGAACCGATAGAACCGGTAATTCTGCGGTAGGTACAAAGTTGTATCAAGAATGCTAACCCGACATACCGGATTTAACATAAATAAAATAGGAACTTCTTCTTGAATTTTAACTTGGAAGTATCTGTGCTCTTAAAAATATTTAATTTTAGACTTTAGTAATATTCACAAATCTAGCCCGAAAAATGAATCGTGATGCGCATTTGGGCACCGCATGCATATCAATTTTCATTCTAGTTTACTTCTTCATTATTACTTATTATTCTTAAAACTGAGCGCCAATGATTTCAGTATAAATCTGAAAGTGCTTAATAAAACGTATATAAGTTAATTATTTTACTGAAATTAAAATCTGATTCGAAAAATGGCAGAGAATTTAATACACAGTAACATCTCACTAATGCGTCAGTATTAAAAGTCAGAGAGTGTCAGATTACTGAATTATATAGAAAAATTAATTATAAATATCATCACTGGAAGAAAATCTTTCTTTTTTTGTAATTTTTTTTATAAAATTCGATTTCCGGAAGGTGCCACATTATTGAACATATCGGTCTATTGATGTGCCGGACTAGTCCTATTGTATTGTACATAGACTTTTACTCAATAGCTTGTCCCATCCTAAAAATTTTTAATCCTTACGCCTTCAATCAGTTTCTTTTCAGTTTTGCATCGTTTATGGATAGTATAAAAGACTCAATATTTATAAACTAAGATCCAATAAGCGTAAAAAAAAACAAACTAACGTTAAATCGTTAATTTTCGAAGTAAATGTGATTGAGAATTACCGATCTAGGTCATAAATGGCGTGTTTGTAAAAGTTAATGTGTGTGACATCTGGATCAAATTCCCTTCTCGTTTAAACTTCCTTTTTTTAAAAGTCCTGAAATTTACCAACCGGTAGATAGACTAAATCATATAAATTCTAATTTTTTTATTTGAAAGTGCCTAGTACTAACATACCTATCTAAATTTAAGATAAGCAGAGAACGATAAAATTTAATTGTTAATTAATTAAAAAATCGTAAATATTACTGATTAATCTTAAGTTAAGATTAATTTTTAAAGTTTTAATTATGTTATTACATCATTACTCTTTTATCATGCTTTAATACATTGAAAAAAATACAACTAAGTAAATAAATCAATGTTCCTATGTGGATTTATTAAATGAAAATTTAATTTCCAGTGAAAATTTGAGCGCCGCATGATCTCCAAATATATGTCATCAAAAACTAAATTTCCTGAATAGTTTATCAGAAAATCGACGATGTTTATTTCGTAAAAGTAAAGTAATCAGTACACAAAATATTAGTTTTTACTCTTAGTTTATTATATACGAAGGATTTTTAATATGACATGAACGACATGATTATGATAATTGACTTGATTGACATGATGGGCTGTGTTCACTCTAGAAAAATCTAAATTGTTGAAAAAATATACAGTTTTAATATAATTTATCAAAGTTATAAAAACGCAAGTAATTGGGTGCTATTGATTTAATCTGATACCTATATATTATAATCGTGAAAGTTTAGATGAATGGATGAAGGGATGGATGTTTGATACTCAATCATGTCATTATCGCTAAGCGGATTTGGATGAAATTTGACACAGAGATAGATTATAGTCTGGGATAGCACAGAAGCTATTTGATCCCAGTAAAATGTATAGTTCCCGTGGGATAAAGTTTTAATTTTTCATAGAACAAAGGATCGACATGATTCTTTCATGAGGGGTCAGAAAATGACATAGGCTAATTTTTATCCCGGAAAAATGCACGGTTCCAATGGGATAGCATATCTACATGAACCCTATTTTTTAAAGAGCTTTGTAAAAGTTCGTGAAATAAATTTTTAGCGCATTTTTCTCAAGAAGGCTTGATTAATTTACACAATAACAATAAAAACTCTCAAAATCTCTATAAATCGTAGGGAACGCCACTATCTTTTAATCACGGGTACACCGCGGGGCGCTATTGGTTTTAAATAATTGGAGAATGACATACATGGTATGTTTGACATCTCTAAACTTGAGATGGGAAAACGAAACCGATAACCGAGATCCGGATAACCGGAATACCGGAAACCAAAAATTCGATACTTCTAATTAGTTTAGCTGTAAGATTTTTTTCAAACCCAAAAAGAATAAAAGTCTTATGGAAACATCATTTTCTAGCATATGCCTTTGATCCAAGCACTGACAAAATGTGTTCTTGTTTCTTATCTCACAGTATTTGAAATCATTGAAAATTACTGATAAATAAAAAATTCAAATTGATTTTTACCTTGTACATTAGACAAAAACACTTGTAAATGAAATGATTACGACTGATTAATTT
This sequence comes from Chrysoperla carnea, assembly GCF_905475395.1. Classification (NCBI taxonomy): domain Eukaryota; kingdom Metazoa; phylum Arthropoda; class Insecta; order Neuroptera; family Chrysopidae; genus Chrysoperla; species Chrysoperla carnea. The sequence continues at coordinate 49,757,151 of NC_058339.1, forward strand.
TAAAAAATAAGAATAATTACATTCATAAATAAAATAATTAAAAATATATATATAAAGAAGAGATCTCAGATTTTATAGAAATTAAAACAATATCAAGGCTAATAAATTATTATGTTTTAATTAAAATTAATTAAAATATAATAGACGCGATTTCCATGCGTCTTTCATGCATACATAGTATAACGCGTGTCTTATTATACCACCCATACGGCGTTCACTACCTCCAAAATCCAAAGAATGTCGTGGAATGTGAAACTTGAAATAAAAAAAGTCGCCATAGAGGATCGATTAAACAAATTTTCAGATCTGAACAAAAGTAGATTTTTCAAACTCGTAACTGGTAAGCGATAGAGGCATATTTTAGGCTAGCAAGTTGCTCTTAATCAATAACCAAAAACTTTTACAACATACATTAATAAAATGCAAAATTAAATTTCGGAAACTTGGACAAAAAGTAAAATATTAAATTTTCAAAATTATTCTCAACGTTTCGTTGGCTTATTTTCAACTTCACCTGGAGATTATTTGAGTTTAATATTCAAATTGTGAAATCTGGTCCATGACACAAGGACAAATCAAATAAAAATTACATGAAATAAACTTTAATCAGAAATCGCTTTGTAGACATGTTACCCTTAATTGGGATATAGCCGTTTTCAATGAAGATTTCTCAATCTTCCATACTCTCGGGAAGTAGCCAGGTTTGTTCCAGTTTTTTAGATTCTCATAACTTCTCCTCGTCCAATTTCGGTTCAGAGCTGGTTTCTTTTACACCAAATTAAAGGGGATATGAGGTACCTAGACTGGTAATGGTGGTATTGCGTAATATAATAGTTTGCCTGGATAGTCTATAAAATATTTTTTAAAAGCTCTAATTAATTATTCATGATCCATGATCCATGGCACTGCGCAGCATGGCTATTCCTTTAAGTAAAGGAAGCCGCACAACCATTATAAGAAATGGCCTCCTGCTAAATTGTCTGAATTTTCTATATGTTATTGTTCTCTGCTTTCTGAATAAATATTTCAATGGGCACAAAGAAAAGTTATAAGCAGTTTTGGAGTTATTAACTTATTACCCATTGATAAAGCATAATAATATTTTGTTGCAATCATAGAAATAGTAGTTTTGTCCAAGAAAAATACTGCACCAATGAGCTTGTCTACCACCTCGAACATGCTGTACTTAAATATTTTTGTTTTTGAATACACACATGATTCACTTTTGCTGAATTGTTTAATATTTATTAATGTTATGAAGTGGTCGTAGTGTCCGACAAACTCCATGCCGCGTTTTTTCATACCGCGTTGATTGCTTAAATATGCCGTTATCATGCTCATTTGAAAACGCAGTACCTTTGGAAAAAGTCGTGAGTAGTGTGATAGACTCGCCAAAAGGAAGCTAAAAATTCGATAAAATACTACTTCCATAATTTTAGTAATTTATAATATCAAATACATGCATCGAAAAAAGACTCAAAAAACTTTATCAGTGGAGAAAATGCTAAGTAACTCAAAAACTGTTCATAATTTTTGGTTGTGCCTATTGATTTAGAATGCTTAGAACTACAACCGATCAAAAATTCATTTTTATTGGGAGCCAATTATCATAAGGTTTGTGCGTGGTAATTTATATTTTAAGAGTATCCCCACGGACCCGTACTAAACGAATTAAAATGATGTTCATATTTATATACTTATTTCTTTAATTATATTAAATTGCCCGCATTGTGTCTAATAATATAAATATTAATATGTAACAAACATTTTTATTAATATAAATAAATAAAGCTTATGATATACAAAAACATTTATGATAAAATATAGAGGTCTATTATACATTAGAAAGTTTTTCCCAACAAAGAAACAAAGAAAAAATATTTTATTAGCAATTATTTTTTTAAATATGAGTCAATTTGACAAAAATTAAATGTAAAATTCCATATACAAACAATTTTCTTAAAGTTTTGAATCTCTGGTCATGAGATAGAGTTTTTGAACTACGGCCTTTTGAGAGCGTATCTTTTCTAAAACTGTCCCAAACAGCGAAATTGAAATCAAAATTTAAAATTTGGAGCACTGGATTTAATAGTTTTAGTAGATTTTTACATTTAACTTCTGTCAAACCTATCCACATTTCAAAAAAAAACGTTACAAACCAAAAATATTACTGTTATAAGGAACAACTTTCTAACTAAAAATGGTCTACTATCACTATCATGTAATAAAAGCGTGTTGGACTTTACCTGATCTTGAAAAAATTTTTCTTTATAGCTAGTTACTTTAGAAGATAGATCATATTAAAGAGTGACGAAGGTATTTTGGGACAGATTCTTTACTATGTACCTACACTTCAAGCACCAAGCATTGGTGCAACGATTATATACCTCAATATTTTTCAATATTGATTTCAATAAGTCATTAGTCCAAAAAAGTCATCAGTTTTTCAATTTATCTAATCGAATGAACTTGAGTGAAATCTTTTGAATTGGCTTCATTTTTAAATAAATATTTTTAACATCATAGTTATAATCAGCGACCTCAAAAATCTAAAGAATACCAAAATTATCCAAAAATGACAACATTTTGAGATTTTAACATTCTGTTCTAATATTCGACGAACAAAAATTGTTTAACAAATTTTTATAAACATATTAAAGAATTCGTCACTCTGAAAATAAATATTTTCTACTTTTCTAGAAATTATAAAGAAATAAAATTAAGTTAATTGGTCTCATTTCACTCTAGTACTAGTTCTTTCGTCTTATTTATTTCCCTGTCTAATTCTTTTCTTCTGCGAGCTTAAGCATCTGTAAAGGAACAGTTTTTCAGACTAAATAATAATATCTACCTACCTATATTGAATTAACTTATATAATATGCAGTCCATACCGCACATAAGCAGCATACGCTGGCATGTATTTAGTAACAGAAGCATATTTTTGTTTATATTATAAAATATGTGAATTAAAATTATTAAGTGATAATAAAATTGTTTCTAAAAACAATACGCTTACTACTTTGATAAATTGTTATTCGTATTTTATATAAGTATACTCCACCCGCATAGATCATCACATTCGTTCCAAGATAGACAATGTACGTACCTATGCGGCTAACGCCACTATAAAAATTTGTGGTCAAAATATGCCTCCAAATGTGTGAAATATGTCTATCCAATTTCATAAAAATATTTTGAATTATGTCACAGAAATTCTTAAAAAAATGTTTTTGCTTAAAACTTTAACTCCCTATATCTTGGATACGAAGCGTTTGCGGACATACGGTGCGGACATTTAAGATGAAGACACCCTCACATTTTCGTTATTTAAAGGAATATAGATTTGGAATTATGCACAGTCATACAGAATGATGGGTCACAACTATTTAAGATACATAATCAATATTTGAACTTAAAACTCAAGCTACTACAAATTGACAAATAGGGCCGATTCTTAATATTTTGTCTATCGTCAGAAATGGTTGTAGATATTGAAAAATATTATTAGAAAAAGTTTCTTAGAATATTTTTATACCCATTTTGATGGTATGTAGTACAATATTTGACAGGGGGCATAGTAGGTGGAGGGAACAATTAAATCAAACGGAGCGGTGTTATTTTATAAAATTTGCAATAAATCATTCGTTTTATTTAAAATATGACTGATTTTCAATTGTTTACACGTAAATGGTATAGTTATTAGTAAATGTTCGAATCTAAAAACTATATCTCGAATAAATTATCTCAGTGCCCACACACACATCTACCAGCGCCTGCACTATATAGTACAATAAATATCACTAGAATATTCTATTCGTTTATAGGAACAAAAACAAATAATTCCATTTATAAATAATAAGAAAACATTATAAACAAAATGTATTATGTAGATTATTTTATATTAATAAACGAACTATATAAATTTATTATTATATGTTTATATTAAACTGTACTGCAATGGCTTCAAACAACATATCAATAATAAATAATACACTTAAGTACTGTTTCTAAAAAAAACAACCAGAACATTCTGGAGCATCTTTTTAAAAAATTGGTGTAGGCACCCAATTTTTCAAAAGTCTTCTAAAGAAATATTTTTTTTAATTTGGAAAATTTTACTCTCAGCAGAAAATGATGATTTGGATAAACATCCTTACGTACTGGATCCCGTTATTGATCGGGCGATTAATTAAGCGTTAAATGAGTAGTTTTTGAGATTTCGACATAAAAACCAGATTTTTGTATCTTTTAATTATTTAGAATTTTAGAGTAATTAAGAGTTTAAAGCTTAACAATTCATCTCATTCGATGAAGATAAGAGGAGTACGTATTTCTGGAGATGTATCCAAAATCGCACCAAAGAATGAAATTATTAAATTTTGGATCTTTAAAATTATGGATCAAAATTGCCCTATATACAAAAATCATTATGTAGGAGTACTTTTACGCGAAAATAAAAAAATAATACTTTACGAAGAGTGATATCTTGGAACATTTCTTCAATCAATATCTCAGAAACGGGTTTTTCAATCGCAAAATTTTGGAGTTTTTGGATTATTTGGGGTAAATAGGATATTAAAAACTTAACAACTAAGCGCATTTCTCATTATAAATTTAAATCGACCATAATCTTTAAAATGATCCAATCCAACTAACGTCACATGCCAGAGCTAATAATTGAATGTCACAAATTGTGGAGTTATGTTAAAAAGTCAAATCATTCCTAATTCTTTATCATTTTAATTTTTTACGAAATGGAGGAGTATATTCGATTATCAAATTTACAAACAAATTTTCAAAAAATTTGTAGAACTTGTTTGATAGAAAAAGATAATTTACAAGCAATTTTTCGAATTATAGACTTATTAAAAGAATGCACTTCAATACAAGTAAGTACGGTAAAAACTAATAAGAAAACCAAGTTGAATATTAAATCTCATTTTTGTATATATTTAATTTTTAGATTGACATGGAAGATGATTTACCAAAAGTAATCTGCCTCGAATGTACTAACAAACTGAATACTGCGTTCGAATTTAGAAAACAATGTGAAGTATCCCAAAAAATTTTGTTACAACTAAGAGAGTTCGGAGAAACACCTGTTAAGCTTGAAAATAACGCATCAAATTCTCAGTTACAAAATGATAAAGCTGAAAATTTAGAAATAAATGAAGTAGACATTAAATCAGAAGATTCTTTTAATATAAACGAAGATAATTCTGATACATGTGATGAAACTAACAAATTTAAAGCTAACGATGTTTTTAATTTTGTGAAAATAAAACCATTTAGTAGTGTACAAAATTTTATTGATGTTAGTGAAAATAAAAATGTTTTGGACGTTTCTAAGAAACAAAACGTTAACTTAGAAAGTGAAAATACTAATATTGTGAAGGACAGCTCATCTTGTGATATTGATGATCAACCTCTAGACAAAAGATTAAAGTTAGAAAATAATGATTCAGATAATATAGATAACGATTGTGATAATTCTACGCAAAGCAGTGATGAATCTGTAGTTTTAAGAAGAAAAAAGTATAATAAAAAATCCAATAAATTGAAAGACAAGAAAGAATTGGAAGTAAAACAAGATGACGATACAGCAAAAAATGGACTATCATGTCCAAAATGTAAAAAATCTTTTGAATTAGAAACAGATTTAGAAATTCATATGTTAAAACATCAAAAGTTTGATGAATATATTTGTCCTAAATGTTCAAAGTCGTTCGAAAATGTAACAAAGTTAAAAAGACATCTGAACACACACATGATTAATAAGCCATATAAATGCAATGTTTGTGATAAAAGTTTTGTTGCAGTTGGTGATCGAAATCGTCATGTACGAATTCATGATGGTAAAACAACATCCACAGTAAAAAATGGACTACCATGCCCTCAATGTAAAAAATGTTATGAATTAGAGGTAGATCTACAAATTCATATGTTAAAACATAAAAAATTTGACGAATTTATTTGTCCTATGTGCTCAAAATGTTTCAAAAACAAAAATAATTTAATACAACATTTGAATACACACATGACTGACAAGCCGTACAAATGCAGTATCTGTAATAAAGGTTTTGCAAAAGCTTATCATCGAGATATTCATATGCGAACAGCTCATACAGGTAATTTAATGTTATAGGGTACTACACCCATTTTTGGAAAGAATAACAAAGAATAAGAGTTTTGTAAAAGAACCACGGATCTAGTAATTATAGTAGGGATGTAGTATAAAGTCCTACTTTAGACGAGGGGGGTGTATCACTCAGGGAGGAAGCAATGTGCCTACTTTTGATTGGCTGCGGCTCTCATTTGCGGGAAATTCAAATAGAACGATAATATTTCGTGTGTTTTAGATTTTAATATTTCTATATCCATTGTTTTAGATTGCCTCAAGCAATATGCCTGCTTTTGATTGGCTGCGGCTGTTCGCACCCTCAATTGCGGAAAAATTTAAATGGGTAGCGAGTTCTGCGTGTGTTGTAGATTGGTCCGAGCAAAAAATCTTTCTATTTAAAGTAAAATCTTTTACCCTAAAGAAAAAAATGAATTTTTTAAAAAAATACAATTTAGAAATTAATTACAAATATAATATTTTTAACTAATTACCCTTGGATGAAGGAATATACCTTTAATATTACCATAACCGACTTATTACCTAAAGAATATATCGTAAATAATTCGTAAAATAATAAAAAGAAAACTTCACTTATTTAAATTAAGATTAGGTTCACGGGTACATAATTCAATACATAAATAAGTAATAATTTCCCCAAATAAATTTTGACATTAATTTAATATTTTATGTTCAAATTTAGTATTGAAAATTAATCGACATATTTTCGAGACATTCTTAAGAATTATATTAGTTAACTTATAATAGTCGTAACACTAGGACTGAAGATTTAATATTCACTAAATTGAATAGAATATTGTTGCGTTTAGTTACTAATATCGTTGATTGTTTTAAAACAAGCATAAATACTTCACGTATTTATTTTTCTTTACAAATTTTACTTTTAAATATAAGATTATTTATTTATGTTGTCCACACACGTCAACCGTATGTCAAACATGTTTCCATGCTTACAAACGAATCAAAAACACTTAAAGAAGGCTTTGAGCATACTTTCGGCATGCACCTAGTTAACAGCCAATAGAAAGTAGGCACAATGATACCCTGCCTCTTCCCCCTGAGTGAGACTCACAACACTCGGTTATACTCCATCTCTTTTAAAATATTCCTATATCCATGAAAAAAACTATGTACCCGTGATAACTTTTGACCTACTCATTTAGGACTATCAGAAATACCTACTTCTATAAAAACTAAAATGATGAGATTCACTTTATTTTTCTTCATTTTCGATTTATTTTGACGTATTTAACAAAATTTCACCGCCAATTCGCGCTGAATGTCGTAATCGTTAACAAACAACGAAAAACTAACATAAAACTTTTTTATCTAGGCGAAAAACCATTGGTATGTTCATCATGTGGTGAGCGATTTACAGATTCCGGTAGATTGTACACACATAAAAAGAAATATCATATTGGAGAAAAAAATTTCGTGTGCTCATTTTGTTCTAAATCGTTCACGTTTGCACCGGAGCTTCGAAGTCATATGCGTGTGCATACTGGTGAAAAACCATTTTTATGTACAGAATGTGGAGAAAGCTTTAGCCACTTTAAAGATTTAAAACAGCATAGACTAAAACATACAGGAGAACGTCCTTATTCTTGTACTGAATGTAACAAGAGTTTTCTTTCGAATGATTATTTAAAAGTACATATGAGAACGCATACTGGTGAAAAACCATATGTATGTAAAATATGTAAAATGGGTTTTGCAAGATCTGATTATCTTGTTATACACACCCGATCACATACTGGTAAGCTTTATATATTAAGTCAATAACTAGATAGTTTTTCTTACAAAAGATACAGAAGTTGTTTCTTTAGCAGGATATCTTCAGTTATATTATTGAACTTAAGTTTTTGATATATAACGGTTTCTCAAATAAAAATCTTGTCTGTGTTGGAAGGTATATAGATCTGGAATACGAAAGGTTAGGAGGGGGCATTCACCCACGTTCCTCTTTCTTGTCTGGGTCTGCCTTTCCTGTAGCAAAAAGCTTCTAAATTACCGAACTAAAGAGCGGTTAGGACAAGCCCATGTTGACTACTGAGATTTTATAGCGACGCAATTGTACTAGTAAATAATCACAAAAAAGTATCTATCTCTTTTTTTTAATTTGATGCGGAGCAGCAGTCCGTCAAAGTTGAAAGCTCAAACAAACCAGTAAAATATAAGTAACTGAAAATATCCTGTCACAAAAAACAACTCCTATTTCTTTTTCAAAGTAATTTTAGTTTTTTGTCTTTACTATTGGTTTATTACAGATTCAATATAAATTGATATTAATGTTTCATTTCAGGCGAGAGACCGTTTAGTTGCAATATTTGCGAGAAGACTTTTAAATCAAATAAAAATTTATCACAACATAAACGAACACACAATAAAGAAAGATGAAAATTTTTAGTTGTTCTTGGAAAATAATGAATGAGATAATTACATTAACATTTTATTAATCAAACTAACTGCATCGACGTCATAAATTTTCAAAATAAACCGTGGCTAACGGGGTATATGTTAACGAATTTAATTATAATGGTTCGCATGAGGTGAAAGTTACATACTAAAAACAGTACTTGATTTTTTTAAATATAAAAATAGAATATGTATATGTACAATACAAATTGATCAGTATTAAGTTCGTATTATCGTTCTTTGTTAAATCCTTGGCGAAGACATAATCTCTGACGCGCCTGAGTAAATAATTCCTATTAATTAAATTCCTAGTGAATATAGTGTTTATTGAACATGTTAGAGATAGTCTATGAGCAGTGCCGAAAAAGTATGTGTAAATAAATCCCCTTGATATTGGCTTGTAATATGTAAATGCTGCCTAAGTTCAATATATACACGGATCAGTTGTTGTGTAATTTCCCGAAATATGAAAAGTAATAAACCATATGACGCATAGTGATTTGACCTCGTAAAGATCAGGGTTACCTACGATATATTTGATACACATAAATGCGCACCCCCTTTAAGAACCTTTAAGAATTTACGGACTAAAGTATAGACCTTCATCTGAAAATTTCTAGTTGACCTTGAAAAATTCAACAACTTTATTACAAATCACTTTTTTTTCCTGGTCCTTGTTCCGAGAAAATCAGCCGTTCTTAATCTTTTTGAACACCCCATATATCATGTAGGCTTTAAAAATTTTGCCCATCAAGTTGAATGTTTAGTATGGTAAAATACAATCGTTTGGTAGATGCTTTGCCCCTGAACAAAACTGTTTATAGTGCGGAGGCCTAAAAACTACATAAAAACAAGTGAAAATAAACAATTGACTGAGTTAACTGTTATAGAAACATCCAACACTTTCTGTAATACCCTGTATTCTAGAAAGTGTTGGATGCCAGAGCTTGCGTTATTTTTAATAAATAGAAAAGTTAAACAAATCAACACAATTATGGAGGCCTGTCAACCGCCATTTGTTTTGTTTTCGAAATTATTTTCTAAAATTCTTTTTTTCGATTTTCGAAAATCTTTTACAAGACCACTATAGTTGAAGCTACCTACAAGTTTTCTAGAAAATTGTCACAAAAATTTCGTCTTAATTTGCGCTCTCACGGATAAACAATGATACTTAGGAAAAATGTTTCAAATGAAAGTTATTTATTTTTTTATAAGGAATAATAAAAACAATTCAAGGCCCAATTTGCCTAAGTGGTCATTAACGAACTCAATTTCACTTTTACGCCCTGAGCGTGCTATAAAAATATCAGCTTGATATCTCTTTCATTAAGTTATCGCGCTGACAGGCGGGAGGGCGGCTAAGCGAAAATGGAATAATTAGATGATTTTTTGCTCGTAACATCAATATTTCTAAGCGTTACAAACTTGGGACTAAATTTATTATACCTTGATGTATATTTCATATATACAGAGTATAATAACATAATGAATTATTACAAAACTAAAAAGTAGTTAAGTACTTAGCAAATACAGATTTCTTACGAAATGAATATAAATTTAAAATTATCAAATTTTCAGAAAATTTGTAGAACTTGTTTAATAGAAAAAGATAATTTGAAAGCAATTTTTAATATTTTAAATTTATTAAAAGAATGTACTTCAATACAAGTAAGTACAAAAAATTCCAAAATAAATATGCCAGCCAAAAAGTATATTCAATTTTTAGATTGATATGGAGGATGATTTGCCGAAATTAATTTGCGTGGAATGTACGAAGAAACTAAATACTGCGTTTGAATTTAGAAAACAATGTGAATTGACTCAAAAAATTTTATTACAATTTAAAGATTTTGGGGCAACACGTCCTGTTAAATTTGAAAGTAACGGATCAAATCCTCAATCTCATAAAACTGAAAATTTAGAAACAAATGAAATAGATATTAAATCCGAAGATTCTTTTAATATAAACGAAAATAATTCGGACACATGTGATGAAATTAATAAGTTTAAAATAAACTATGAATCGAACATTTTGAAAACTAAAGCTTTAAGTTTCGGTAGTGTAGGTGAGACTATTGAAACTACTACGAATGAAAATAAGAATTCTTTAGACGTTTTGAAGAAACAAAATTTCAACTTGGAGAATATAAACACCAACACTGTAAAAAATAGTTTATCTTGTAATTTAGATGATCAGCCTTTAAACAAAAGATTAAAAATAGAAAACAGTGACTCAATTTCAGAAGATTATGATTGTGATATACCTATTCAAAGTAGTGACGAATCTATAGTTTTAAGAAAAAATAAATACAAAAAAAAATCTATCAAACCAAATGATAAAAGAAAAGTCAAAAAAGCTGACCTTACTTTAAAAAATGGTATATCATGCCCTCAATGTAAAAAATCTTTTGAATTAGAAGCAGATTTAGAAATTCATATGTTAAAACATAAAAAATTTGATGAGTTCATTTGTCCTAAATGCTCTAAATCTTTCGAAAATGAACGGAGTTTAAAACAACATTTCAATACACACATGATTGATAAGCCGTATAAATGCAATTTTTGTGATAAAAGTTTTGCTAAATCAGGGGATCGAAATCGTCATTTACGAATTCATACAGGTAATTTAATTGAAGTGGTCACAAACCTGGAAAACCAGTCAATAGGGAATATTCATATTTTTGTTTATATTTTTAATTCATTGTTTATACCGTTATAACAAAGTAAAAAATATAAATACTGCTTAAAAATGCTGTATTTAAGTGTAAAAAAATATTTAAAATACATTATAATTTTGAGATATTTAAACGCAGTTTTTTGCCGCTCTCTGTTGATGACGTATAAGTACGTGATCTGTCAATTTTTTATAGTTCAATGTATAATTTACACTTTAAAAAAATGAATTTACAACACAGAATTTACACTCGTTATTATTAAGTTTTCTAATAAAAAGACTTAGAATAGTATAATTTAATGAATTAACCCATTTAAAGTAATCATTGTATATTTTTATTTAGGAGAAAAACCTTTCATATGCTCGTCATGTGGTAAACGATTCACGGATTCTAGTAGATTGTCAGCACATATGAAATATCATCTTGGTGTAAAAAATTTCGTGTGTACAGTTTGTTCTAAATCATTTATGTTTCCGTCAGAACTTCGAAGTCATATGCGAGTACATACTGGTGAAAAACCATATTTATGTACAGAATGTGGAGAGGGTTTTAGTCACTCAGACGGCTTAAAACTGCATAAATTAAAACATACGGGAGAACGTCCATACTCATGCACAGAATGTGATAAAAATTTTCTTTTAAATAAACATTTAAAAATTCATATGCGTTCTCACACAGGTGAAAAGCCATATATGTGTAAAATATGCGAAATGGGCTTTGCAAGGTCAGATTCTCTTGTGATACACAATCGGATACATACTGGTAAGATTTATATACTGAAAATATTTATTAACACATATTAATTTATTTAAACAAATAGTATGAACAAAATTACACCCGGCTTCTATGTAATTTTTTGTGTCTTTCTATTTGTTTAAAGAAAAACAAAATGTACGTTTTGTTTGAAAGTAAAAACGGGAATTATCAACTTATAATAACTTTGTTTTAGGGGAGAGGCCTTATTCTTGTAATATTTGTGAAAAGACTTTTAAATCAAGTAAAGATTTATCACAACATAAACGAACTCATAATAAAAGAAGGTGAATTTGTAAAATATTTCTTGGATACAATAAGAAAATGAAAACTGCAGTTTTTAGTGATAGTTTTTTTTTTGTTTTTTTAAATTTTGGATGTAATTTTAATAATAAAACAGAAATGTGTTATACCAAAAGTATAAGTATGTGTATTAAAACCTAACGGTTGGCTGCAGCCATCCTAAAATCCTAAATTTGTTCTACCAAAATCTCGTGTATAGTACCTGGAGGGACAACTGAGTAAAGTTGATTAAGGGAAACTTAAAACAATGCCGCATTTTCAAGCGAGTTAAAACTCTACCGCCAATCCCACTCATATCTCAAACAGTCATACCTGCGTTTGATCAGCCCGTTGTAAATGCCTGAATCAAAAAATTAAAAATGGGACCACACGGGAAGCACTACCTTTCAAATAGATAAAGAATTATCAAAATCGGTTCACCCAGTCAAAAGTTCTGAGGTAACAAACATAATACAGTCGAATTGATAACCTCCTCCTTTTTTGTTTGAAGTCGGTTAAAAAGTAGTAGGTATATGCAGTTAGTTTTTTTAAATTCGTATTGCGCATGTGTGTGTCCAAATTTATGTCAACATTAGGAGCTGAAAAATATAAATTGCCGACTAAAAAGTAGCAATTTCAGATTTCAAACAAAATGAATACAAATTTGCGGCTAGCAAATTTTCAGAAAATTTGCAGAACTTGTTTGATAGCAAAAGACAATTTACAAGAAATTTTTAGTAGTCTAGATTTATTAAAAGAATGTACTTCAATACAAGTAAGTACAGTAAATGTTAACAAAACAAGATAAAAATATTTTGTCTTAATTTTTATATCTTTTATATCTTTACTTTTTAGATTGACATGGAAGATGATTTCCCAAAATTAATCTGCGTTGAATGTACGGGGAAACTAAATACTGCTCATGAATTCAGAAAACAATGTGAACAATCTCAACAAGTTTTGTTACAACTGAGGACATCGAATGATAGCCCTGTAAAACTTGAAAGTGACATTACGGATTTCCAATTACAAAACGAAAAAACTGAAAATGTAGAATTAATTGAAATTGTTATTAAAACCGAGCCCCAACCCGAAGAATCTTACAATACAAACGATGATTTAGCCAGTGTACACGACTTAATTAAAAATTTTACCAGTGAAAATAAAAGTGTGGGTGTTTGCAAAAAACAAAAAATTATTTTAGAAAGTGTAAATATTAATCTTACCAAAGATGGTTTACCTTTTAATTCTGATGATCAACCTGTAAAAAAAATATTAAAGTTTGAAAATGATTATTTAATTCATGAAGATCATGATTATGACACATGTATACGAAGCATTGACAAATCTGTAGATGAAAATAAATGTAATGAAAAACCTAGTACTCTAAAGACCCAGAGAAAATTGGATGTAAAAGAAGATAGTGTTACAATAAAAAATGGATTATCGTGTCCAAAATGTGAAAAATCGTTTGAATTAAACTCCGATTTAGAAATTCATATGTTGAAACATCAAGAGTTTGATGAATATATTTGTCCCAAATGTTCAAAGTGTTTCGAAACCGTAACAAAGTTAAAAAGACATCTTAGCACACATTTGGTTAACAAGCCACATAAATGCAATGTTTGCAATAAAAGTTTTAATGATGTTCGTCGCAGAAATAGTCATTTACGAATTCATAAACGTAATGAAGATAACAATTGTCAAACTCTTGATAAAAATATTAATGAACATTTAAAAAACAATGGAAGTTATTCATGTCTCCAGTGTAGTAAATGTTTTGAATTAGAAACAGATTTAGAAATTCATATGTTAATTCATCAAAAGTTTGATGAATTTAACTGTCATATGTGCTCAAAGTCTTTCGAAAATGAAATTGGTTTAAAACATCATTTCATCAGACACATGGTTTACAAACCATTTAAGTGTAACTTTTGTGATAAAAGCTATGCTAATTCTGATGATCGAAATCGACATTTACGAATTCATACAGGTAAATTGATATATTTTAATAACACAGTGTCGGATTTAAGCCTTCTGGCAGGCAGACCACTGAGATGCTTACGCGTTTTTAAGCCATTTTTCCCTTTATAATTTTGTGGTGTTTGATGGAGTACCTTTTTTTGTTATGGGCTCTTAGTCTACGATAGAAATTGATGATTTCTAAGCAAAATCTCAAAAAATTGTATTTTTGAATTTCTTATTTTGACCAGACTTTTTTCCTAAATTTGCCACTGAATTAAACAAGCAGTTAAACCAACAATATCTATAGTCTCCAGTACAGAGGGGGTTAAAGTTTCGTGAATTTTATGAGGGGGTATGGTTTCGTGATTATAACACTCTTACGAAACTACGCAAGTGGCTTCATTTCACTATATTGATAAATTTTCATACCCTCGTTTTTCCGACATGTGTAAAAGTGGAGTTTACGCCAAACGGCTCAACATTTTTGCTGGCCACTATTATTCTCTCTTATTATATACATTTATCATATTTTTTCAATAGGTCGTTTAATTGACATTTTTTCCATTTTCCACATTGAAAACGCTCCAATTTCCAAAGATTCCGTAAATGTAAACTTTGTAGGTTACACTGAAATGAAGCCACTCACGAAGTTTCGTAAGATTTTTATTCACGAAACCATGCCCATGTAAAACCATGCCTTCTGTACTGTAGACTACTATACATTTTTTTTTTCTGAATAGGTGAAAAACCTCATGTATGCTCTACATGTGGGGAACGATTCATGGAATCGAGTAAATTATC